>NC_054057.1:21575818-21729318 GCF_017639655.2 Falco naumanni | reverse complement strand
TGATTGCTCATGTGCAGTATGTCATCTGTGTGTTACTTCTGCTTCACAACTCCTTCAAACCTATAGGAGTGAATCTTCAATTGGCGTTCTGCAAATACAGTGTACCATTCTGTATGCCACAACAGTTTTGCAAAGAAATAAAATGCTCTCTGCTTTGCCTTTCATCTGTGTGTCATTTCATACTGTGAGTGCAGCCCGTTTTGATACACACTCACAGGCAGCCATATCATCTTAATTCCTTGCTTCTGGTGTATATCTGCATTTCCCAAAGAGGTCAAGGTATTAAATAAATCCTTGAAAAAAATGCATGGGGGTAACAGAAAACTGCTGTGTGAAATTTTACCATCCTAATCCATGTTTACCAATTTTACAGCCAGGTACTGGGCAAGTATTGGTGATTTGCCTTATGAGGAATCATAAAGGAACTGGGTGGGAGGTTATTCACTTCACTTCCTTCACTGCGCTAACATAACTGTATTTTCACCATAGAATTAGGAGAAAATATTTTAGCAGTGTAAGTCACAAATGTGTTCTTGTGGTTTAAAAATGTCAGTCTTCATGCCTTTTGTTGTCTTGTGTAGCAATAGTTGCAGAATAGAACCTAATTTTCTTACAGGAAAATTGGAAAATTGAATTGGTTTTTAGTATGTATTCCAAATGGTTGTAACATGTATTCCAAACAATTGTAACAAATATTCCAAACTGTATTAGTGCTCACAAAACCTGTATTTATGTAGGGTTCAAAATACAGCAGCCTGTGCTCTTTTGCACTCTCCTGGAAGTGTTCTGCAAATATTCAGTGAATAATCAGGTCTTTTACAAACACAAGGATGTGTTCTCCATGCCCATCTCAGTAATTTGCATCTTTGTTGACGTTATTACTCAAGTTGTCACTTGAAATCATTAATTTTATAATGTGACTTACTCTCTATGTGTAGGAGACTGTTTGGGGTGTTTTTTGGTTTGGTTTTGTTTGTGGTCCTTTTTTGTGTTTTGTTTTCCAAATTTCGGCCCAATAGGCTAATGAACAGGATCATGGATGTTTCTAGCTTTTATTCACTGTTGTTGTACCTGCTTTTGAACCAGTGACCAAGATGAAATGCTCTTTGCTATTCTCATTCTTAAACCAACTATCTGCTTTTCTTGTAGGAACAAAGTTTTTCCTATTCAAGTAATGGGGGAAAAGAGGTTTATGTTCTCTCAAAAAGTTTTAGTTGCCAAAGGATCTTGTAAAATGCTCAATATTTAAATTCAGCACAGTAAATAAAACAATTTGCGATAAAATTGTGTTCCAATTTGTGCACTATCAAGCGAACTGAGCTTTTGAAGGTTAAAGGCTGTAGTCTGGGTTTTTCTTGGCATCCCTTTAATGTTAGAGATTTGATTGCATTGAAAGAAATTGAGTCAGGATCATAGTTGTGAAAAGAACATAGGTTTGTGGTTGAGACAGGAACACCAGTCTGGAAACTGTATCCTAGCGATGGAGAAACAGTAATAACAAAGCTGCACTTAGTAATAATTATGTATTCTTTTACTATAATTCTCCTTGTTTGTTCTGCATCACTTATTTCTTCATGGCAAGTGGATATATCTGCCAAAACAGCAGAGAGCGGAGTGCTTTCTTCTGGTTTGCTTTAGGATTTGTTTTTCCTTTTAAAAGAAGGCAGGTTAAGGCCTAGAAATGGGCAGCAGGGAAGGTGTGGTGTTTGCATCATTTTAGAACACAGGAATCTTTTAAAAAATCAAATATGGCCAGATCTGCTTGAAGATCTTTTATACATGACTTTGAGGTGTCATCTTTTTAAGGACTGAATGGGCTTTTAAATTGTACTTCACGTGTTTCTTGATTATACAAAGTAACAATCCACTACTGTGTTTGCAACAGTGGCAACATAAAATTTTGGAAAATATTTGTGTTGTGAATTTCCAGCTATTTTTATTAGAAATAATGTTTCTTTAAATTATTTTTCAAACCCAGTGTTTAGGTTCCAGTTGTGAGAAGAAACTTGAGATGGGCTAGGGTTTTTTCTGACTCATGTCTGAATGGCCACCAACCAGTACGTTGTCCTGTAGGCATTGTCCTTCAAGAATGGCAGCATCAGCGGGAAACACTAAAGTCAGATGATAGAACAAAAGAAATTTGAGTAAATAACTACACCTTTTACAAAGACAGTGATGTGTCCTATTTGCCCACCTCAGTAATTTGCATCTTTTGACAAATTTGACTTCTAAAACTTTCCAAAGGCAAACCTCATTCCTCCCACCATTTCTGACCGAACTGATCATCTTCTTAAAGAAGGTGAGCTTTCCAAACGGTAGGAAGAGGCTGATGCACAGTAAGACTGCTGACATGCACACTTCAGTGCAGTTAATTACAGGTCAGGTTATTCATAGTTGCTGTGAGGAAACAAAATGCATGTTTGGTTTTGGGGTAGAGGGAAATGTGGAAGTGGACAAATGTCCAAAAATATTCTTGGATTCCTTCTTATATCAAATAGATGATACACCATTTCCAATTTAATATATGGAGTTCAGAGCTTTTAATTTTCGTGTTTAAAGTACAAGTGAAAATCTGATGCCTGCAATCATAAGGCAAGAATAGGATTTACGAAGACTCAGTGTTTTGTGTTTATTAACTGGGAATGTAGCAAGGAAGAGGGGGAGAAGAGCCATTTACCTCATCACAGGTATAACAGAGGTGGTGTTAAATTTATGAACATGATAAACCATTAAGCAGACAGATTAGGAGTTTTCTTTGGTTTTGTGTTCTCAAAAAGCAAACCAAAAAAACTATTCAGTATTACTACCAAATAATACAGGGACTTGAAAACATTATCTGGGATGGAAGTTGAAGGGATCTCCAAACTGCGTTGCGACTTTATGGTGTTGTTTTTTGGTTGGTTTTTTTTTTTTTACTTTATCAGTAGACTTTAGCAATTTGTTACAACTTGGCTTTTAATATTTTCTAAAATTGCTTTAAGAATATTAATTATTTCACATATGTTATTTCATGTGTTGCTCCCATGTGGTGTTTTCACATATAGCAGACTTTTTGCTGAATTTTTTAATTCACTAGCCATGTTTCTGTGTATTGCAAATGGGCAGTTTGTTCTTTTCCATTTGTGAACCCTGAATTAGTAAAATGAAACTGCTTTTTCCTTCCATGTATTAGAAGAACACCTATGCTGTTAAGGCATGGAAAGAAGACACGGAAATACAGGATGGTAATTGCATTTCCAAATCCTTTTGCTCAGTCTTGATCTCTGTCCCCCTTCAGTGTCTGTGGGTTGGTGTGGGTGTGCTCCTGGGATGGTGGCTGCACTCTGCTTTGTCTTAGATCCAAATTTAGTGTATTTGCTGAGGTGTCCATGCTGAGTTCTGGTGTCTTGTGAACAGCTGTTTCATGCCAGACTGTAAGCAGTTATTAAAAACTCTGTATAAGCTGCCCTGCCATGAGGGTTGCCTGACTGAAAGTGAGCTTCTGAGGACAGTGTGGCCTTGAAAAGTAGGAAAGTAGGTGTCCTGGCAGGCACACTGGAAGTTGTTGAAATTGTGATGGGAGTCCAGGCTGGGAGTGGGTGGTGGAATGTTTGAGGCAAGTTAGGGAGTCAGCAAAGGTACATCTGAGGGTTCCCAGGGGACAAAGCAGGGCAGATTTGGAAGAGGGGAGGCTAGGGTAGGGCTAGGTTGTATTTTCCCTTGCTCGTGAGGGTTCAGGACTCTGCAGCCTTAAAAGTAGAGATTAACTGAGAGCCAGCACCCTTCACCTCTTGGTTTTGGAGAGCTGGGTTTTAGGTGGGATTGACTGGCACTTTGAAGGCGGGTCACCCGCTCAACCTCTGTCTGATGTAATATTGCAGTGAGCAGAGTCACTTTTCCCTTTCCCATAGGCATCCCAAAACGAATCCCTGCAGAGCTGCAGTAAAGAATTGTTGTCCCTGCATCTTGTCTTGCGCTCCAGACTAGGCTGAAGAAATTGCTGGTTGTCCTAACTGAGCAAGGGTCTAAACTGAAGCATTATTTCCCGGGTGGAGAAACTATACAGTTTGTCAGGCCTAATTACTGCCTTCAGGTACAAAAAAATATGTGAAATCTCAGTGTTTTAGCATACAGCTATTAGAAAAAGTAAATAACCTTTGTGTGAAATATGGTAAAGCAGGCAGTGAGAAATGATACATGTAGATACGCCTGACATGGTAGTGGGAATAGGGAGACTTGTCTGGTTATTTGGATTACTGGATTATGTGGGCCACATTCAGCCTAAATACAATCTGGGTAGAGAGAACTAGAAATGACAGATTAAGGGAATAGTGAACCTACTTGTCTGAGGGACTCAGTGTTAGATGAGTATTTTCTCTGAAATATTTGGGGAGTGGGGTTTAGCAAACCTAAAGTCAGGTTCATTTATAGATCAGTGCTTCAGTATCTCTTGACCTGGAATGAAGGGAGATAGTCAGGTCCTAACAAAAGTCTGGGATCTGAACCAGAGAGGATAGAGACTAAAACATAATTTTTTTACCCGGCCAAAGAAGGCATTACAACCCATGTGGTACAACTTCCAGGTGTGGTAACGAGGTGAAAGTCAATTAAAAAAACTCAGCTGTATCCTTTGTTGGGTAGTACTTGCTATGTGGAAATCTTGCAACAGTTACCCTAAAGTTTCAGGTGTTTGTTGGGTCCCCTTGTCCAAATTGAGGTTTGCACCATCTCCCAGGCAATGTTGGTGGTGTGAAGGGTTTGCAAAGGGACTAGGGGTTGAGCAGTGGTGCTAAATCACCACTGATGATGCACCTTTCGTAGCAACATTGTAAGAAGTCATCCACTTCTACTTCTCAGCAGGGTACCAGCTACTTGGATAGGTAGTCATTGCTCCCGTGTCAGTTGGAGGACTTGTAGAGGAAAGATCTTTTCCAGCCTACAGTCCTACAGGCCTTCAAAACCAAAACTGAGACAACAAATCTAATCTCCTGATTAAGACATCATTTCCATAAAAAAAGAAATTGGACATGGTTATGCTTAGGACTAAGTCAAGACCTCAAAATCGAAAAGGTAATATTGGCTTTTGGCAGCTGAGTTCTGCTGGGCATTTTGCTGCACTTTGTGCTTCTGTACATATAAGAGAATTAAGTAATTCACCCAGTGACTGCATTCTGGGCCTTGAGATCTTTTCAAGGTTTTGATTTGTTCTTTTTTTATATTTGTTGTTTAATTTTTGTAATAACTGAAGCTGCACTGAGCAGAGCACTGAAGATGTGTTTATTCATTTTTACATAACTGAGGATGTTCTGTGAACCTTTCTTTTAACTCAAAAATAAATGGCTTTGGTTTCTTGGGTTCTGCTGGGGATTTTCTTATAGTTTGTAAACTAATAATTCTGGAGCTCTAACTAGTTTATTTTTTTCTTCTGTATGATAGGGATGGCTGTTTAAATAAATAAAAATACTGATTTCTTAGTAGGTTCTTATGTGGGTTTCCAAAGATCTAGCCTGTGTTAAATAGCAATTTGTGAGACTAACTTTTCTTGACAAGTAGCCTCTTTTCACTTTTTAGCATAATGTTGGGTTTGCACTGTGGCAACAGAGTGGTTTGGTTGGGTGGGTTTTTTTTTTTTGTTTCTTTTCATTAATTTGTAAGAAAGCATGAAAAAAATGAAAATGAGCTGTGGATTCTTTGTTTTGTCTTTTTTTTTCCCAAGACGTGGCCTTTTAGGAAGGCCTGTGATACCGGTGCCTTGTTGTGGTAGGGTGTGAGCGTAGCTCCTTTGAAATTGCTTGAGTGGGGGACCTCAGGTATCTTTATATTTGAGTTTAAATGCTTTGTGGGGTCAAAACTTGCAGGTGTGAACAAAGCTGGAATGGCTTTGTTATATAGTAACTGGAATTCTAGCTGAGACTGGACAGAATATGTGCAGCAAAGAGGAAGAGTACTTGGCTTATAGTGTATGCACCATTTATTTCCATAAAGGCTTTGAAAAACTTTGAGGGCAAGTCATGCAGGAGGTATGACACTTCGCTGTCAGTGCCCGTAGTATAATCAGGGTATCTGCAATCAGTAGAGCATGTAGTTCATGTGACAGACTGTCCTGTGGGCAGATCCTCTGCTGCAGGAACAAACGTGGGCTAATGGAATAACTCCAGGAACTGCCCACAGGTTCCTTCTGGAAATTTTCTTCATGAGGACAGATTTTAGATTTTTTTTCTTCTTTACTCTCAATTCCACCACAGTTGCTCCTGTAGGCAAAGCTGAGAAAGACTGGGCCGAATATCGGAAGGAGGTTGTGAACCTGCATTCCGAAAGGCAGAGCGTCCCTCACAGTGCTGCTGGCCTTTTGAGAGCTTATTGCATGTTTACAGCTCTCAGTTGTGTAAATCTGCTCCAGGAGAAGAGTTGGTAGTGAGTTTCAGAACTACTAGGTATTAGCTGTGGGAAGAGGAATTTATTTTCAGAGTTCAGCAGTGACAAATGGAAGAGCTCTTAGTAGGAAAATATTTTATTAGTCTTACTGGTTAATTAGAGTATTTCATTCAACTGGAAATCTATTTTCAGTGGCAAGTGCTTATAGATACCTGTTCTTTACATTTAGCAGTTTGAGTGCTAGGTTCAGCAGTAAAATGCAAGTAGAAAACTAAATGAAATATGAGTTTCAAATTGGCATTCCTGTGGTTGAAAAATGGTCATTATGTATTTTGTAATACCACAAAGGTTCCTCCTGTCAGCTCTGTGGGTCTCAGTCCCTTTAAGAATTTAAGGCTGCCTTGTGTAGAGAGTTTTACACATTTTGTGCAGTATCTATTTCTCATCTCATAATACATTTGTCAAGAATTTCAAGATCCAGTGGTGGTGGTCTGGTTGTGTTTCGGGTTTTTTGAGGCAGAAAATATGGAAGAAGTGTTAAGCAGTGGTTCAAGAAGCAGTGTTATAAAATTTATTTTCAAATGTTTAGAATCCATTAGGAGGGTGTTAAAGGACTTCTTTTTAATTTGAAGTGCCATACAGTTAGAAAAATCCATGTAACTTGAACAGTTGATAGTGTCTGCGCTCCCCACCCCCCTTGAAAAAGGAAAGCTGTGAATTTTCTTGTATGGGGTAAATGTCACTCTGTTTATATCTTAGCTTTGCTGCAAGTCAGGACTTGTACTGTTCCTCTAGGTTGTCATAGAAACGTAGCTAACTGTCATCTCAACTCAGGCTGCTGATGGTTTTATTTGTAGGTTTTCAGGATTATTAAAATTTAACAAAAATTATTGATCTGGTTTTTATTAACACTGGCTTGTGTTTACTTTAAAGTTCAGACTACATAAAAGCTTTTCCTGATAGAAAAATACCTTTAAAATGATTAAACTCTGATACTCTGAATAAGAGCTAATCAAATGCATTTAATATAACAGGCAGAGTCAGAAGCAGTAGAGAAATCTTGCATTTTTGCAAATCACCTTTTTCATTTTGTTTACAGCCAAGTGCCCCCACCCCATTTCAATTCACCTTTTAGCTTGACTTTTACTTAACATAAAAGATACCTGTCACAAAAAGCGTGAAATGGGTACATCATTGTACCTAATATTTGAAGTTTTCATTTTGTATACTTTTTTTGAAGCTTGGCAGAATGCTTCGGTGCACTGACTTTTGAAAGTATATATTTTTTGTATATGCATGTGCAGGAAAAATTACTTAGTTTTCACTCATAAATAAGACAGGCAAAACTTATTTACAGTAACTTTATCTAATGGTCCATGGATGAATGCTTTTATGCAAACTACTCAAGAGACTAGAATTAACTTTTCACATTGGTTGCACATTGGATGTGCAGACTTCAGCAACATGTGGGATCTTATAAAAACTAGGTGACTGGAGTTCAGTTTTTACTACTTTGAATTTATTCAATGATTACCCATGCATTTCCAGTGTAATCTTTTTAAGCAATGTGTGAAATGCAGCAATGTATTAATTGCTGTAAAATGGATGTGTGCTTCCTTACACCCTCCTTCCATCACATGTATGCTTTTTTCTTTGACTTCACCTTATCCCTCTACCCTGTAGACATTTGTTAAGGATCTGTAGGCACATTGAATTTGGCTGATTTATATACAGCTCTGTAATTTGACGTTGTCATTCTGTCCAGTAACAACTTTGTTCAGTGTTAGATTTACTGAATAAGATTGTTTCTTGGTGGACATTTTGACACCTCGCTTCAGACTGCTGCGTCATGGACTGCTGACATCCCTATATTAATCTCATTTGTATTCTGTCATAAAACTCTCAAATAACATTTTAAAAGGGCCTCTCTTCGCAGCATATTTATGTAAGCACGGGGCTAAATACTGAGTGTTTCCATAGGTCTGTATGGCTTTTATGTGTTATATGAGGGTGTGTACATACTACCATGTGTGATGGTAGCACATATGGTAAATGGCTGTAATATTTAACTTGGGAAGGACTGGCTTTAGTACTGTAAAGGCAATTTAAACAAAATATGTTTTATTAACAAGTTAACATGTCTCTTCCAAATTAATTTTTCACATCATTAGCTACAAGAGAATGTTGCACAAATACACTTCTGCCATAGACTGACACTGTGCATTTTTATTTTCCATTCTAGGGTTTGGAAAGCAGTGGTTGGTAGGAAGTAAAGGTGCTCCTTTACTAGAGCATTGCACTGGTATATTCTGGTTGCTTAGAAATTAAAGACATGTTTTATGTGGGAAACACACTCAACGTTGATGTGTTCGTTAGAACTGATAGTGAGTGTAGGAGACTGTTACTGCAGGTATGCTGTTTCCCAGTGAGGACCAAAGGATATTCATGGGTTTGTGTATGTCTATGCATGTATAGTATTAACTGAGGCTTACTGAAGCTTAGGAAATCTCTCTCTGGCATTGTGCTTCAGTAGACCATCTGTTACAGACAGATGCCTATGACCAGAGAGCTGGTTCGCACCTTGGATTTTCTTTTCCTAAGAGATATATGTGTTGGGTGTTCTTTGATCAGTGAATTTTCTACTTGTGTATTTTAGCTCAGTCTCCTTTCTCTTCACTCTCTGCCACTTGATACGTCATCTTTCTTTGCATCTAAGTAGTGATTGGGTTGATAATACCAAAATTGATGGAAAAGAATAACAGAGGAAAGCTTCAGTATTTACCGCAAAAAGTTCCTATCATGCAGATGATATAGGTGATCCATAGGGATATGCTGTGTCTGGATCCTGTTCTCAGACAGTTTTGCAACTACATGTTTATACTTTTTTGTTTATGTTGGTTTTTTTTAACATAAACCCATTGGTGCATTTTATATGATTAACTTATTCCTAGTGGATTCTTTTTATTTTTGTTCACAGTGTTTTGCCTGTATCCTTCCTACAGAGATGCAGCATCTTGTAAAGGTTTTGAAGTTTCTTGTAACCTGCATGCTTCAGCTTAGAGTTAATTGTGGCTACAATGGCACATGTTACTTTATCATCATCCATTTTTCCATATCCATCCCTTTTATATTTTTCTGCTAAATTGTGAATGACTAACTTTATGAAACAAAGTACACATGTACATTTTTTCCTGCTTTTAGTTGTCGACGAAGTGCCTCTTTACAGCTGAATTGATATGCTGCTATGCAGTCTTTGTTTGCACCCAGAACTTTGGAGTAAAAAGAGAAACCAGTAACAAAAAAGCACAACTCAAGCCCCCTCCAGTGATAAAAATGTGGAAGTTTGGCTTTTGATTGTAATGGCTGTTGTTAAAAGATAGCAGTGATCCATCTTCGCCTGTTGCTGTGTGATAGATTTGGGGTATCTTTTAATTTGTTTTTATTTAAAATAAACTTCTAAATGTGTGTTTGTTTTTTCTCTTGCTCCCCTTTCCTTACACACTTAAAAATTTAGGAAGATGAGAGTGAAGAAGAACCTAAGCTGAAATATGAACGGCTTTCTAATGGAGTGACTGAAATTCTCCAGAAGGATGCAGCCAGCTGTATGACAGTGCATGAAAAGGTATTATGTGACTTTGTGGCAGAGGTAGAACTTCTGCTTGGTTTTATGCATTTATCTATGCTTATAATTCATCAATATATTTCTGTGTAGATGTTCTGCCAAATGTAGAGGTGCAGTGCAAGCCAACACTAATATAAAAAAAATTCATGGTAAACCTGTGTTGAACAAGCCACATTTTCTCAGTGAGAAAATGAGGTGAGAATTCAAGGTGCAGTGATTTGCTGGATGGGATGTTTCCATAAGCTACTGGGAAGACGCTCTCTCAATTTTAAATATGGACAGTAATATGAACTAGAATTGGGATACAGTCCTAACTTTTTCATTCAGAAAGGAAGTTGGCATATACTGCTTATTTTAGCCTGAATCACTGAAGATAGGCTTGATCATGCCAGGGTCCAGCTTAACATATATTCAGCTGTGGAAGACATCAGAGTTTGGTAAAACAGTGTAGAAGAAAGTAATTACAGTCTTCCTCTTGGTTTGTTTGTTTGTTTATTTTTGGGGGGAATGTCATACTAACACTTCTCTGTTCCCCTTTCCTGATTCAGTATGTTAAAAACAAGGAGAGTGAATGTGTGTGCTCTAATACCAGTAAGGTTTGAGGCATACAAGAGAATGAAACGGAAAAGTGATGGGCAATGCAAAGTAAAGGAATTTTACAAAGATTCATTCCTTTGTTCTTACCAGGAAGAAACATCATATATTTCTTCAGTGATTTAAACAATTGCTTTTATTTTTCCCAGGGTTTTCTTCTCTTTTATAAATACTGAAGAACATTTTAAAATACTGAGGAGTGTTGAAGAGTGTGAAAGTATGAGTTAATGATTTATCAAGTAACTATTTGTATTTAAAACATAATAGCTATTTCCTGAATGTATAATTTTTCGCAGCCAGTAATAGCTCCTTAGCAGTTATTGTTGAGGGATCTATCTCTATTATTTGGCTATATTTTTAGATTGACTTGTGCTGTGTTTCTTTTACTCAAAGGACTGTTGCTATGGCTCAAGAGGCTCTTCAGATGAAGCTTGTATTTTAACTGTGCGAATGAAAACAATAAGTCTTTTTAAAATGTTTTTGACAACTTAGAATTACACAGATATTTGGAAAATTGGCAAGCATTTCCTCCTGGTCTGTGGTTGTTTTTGTTACCTTTTTTTCCTGAGCCTCAGGTAAATTTTGAAAGCTGCATTGAACAGGATTTTTCTATAAGGATCTGCACAGATACAGCTTTAACTATAGTGTCACAAAGAGTGACAATACAGGAAAGCTGTTTAAGTATCCCAGTGCTTTTAGTTTTCCAGCAAACTAGATAGACTATTTATGAGAAGGATCAATATTGTTAGAAGCCAGGTACTGAAGTCTTTTAGGAATAGGTCTCTTAGAACAGTAAGCTTAAAAAATGAAGCAGGGTTATAGGTTTTGTGGGGGTGGTTTCTGTTTTGTTCTGTGTTTTGGTGTTTTTTGGGTTTTTTTTCTTCCCCTGCAAGAGCAGGAAAAACCTGCTAAGGAGTCATCATTAGCAAAATCATACAGTACAATGTTAAATATGCCTGTGATTAACCAGTTTAACTTTGCTGTGAATCCTGAAAATCTGGCTTTTCTATTCAGACTAATTTCCCCCCAGAATTATTTTTTTTCTTTTCACTGCTAAAGCATCATATTTTCACCACGCTTGCTGTCTGCACTGGATGACTAATCGTCATGGCACCTGGTGCATTCAAGCAGGCCTGTGCAGTGGAATAGTCATACCTAGTTATGTCTGCACACCTGATGTTTTATTAACCAGTATTGATTTTTTTACCCGGGGGACTTTTTTCTTCCTGAAAAAAGGCAACCTTGCAGGAGTGAAAGGCATTGCAGGGGATGAATTTCTAATGAACCCCTTCTTTCCCTTTCTTGACTCCTTTTAATGTAGCTTCATATTTTAAGTGCCTGAACTGAAATTTCATTTTAAGCAATTCCATTTTGATAAATCCTTTTAAACCTTGACTTTCTGTAAGGTTATTTTTTAAAGATTGTGCTGCCTGACTGACACGCTTAGCAGTGCCTGTAAATTTGAGCATTTCATTATAGGTTGCAATGAAGCATGCTCACATGCAGTGAAATACAGAGAATTGAGGAGCCTAGACTATTTGAGTAATGCTGAAAGGAGGGGGGAATAAAAGAAACCTCTGTCATAAATCAAGTAGTACTGAAGTTCTTCCTTTTCTGTTTAGGTGTAGTTCACATGGTTCAATTAACAGCAGATCTCTCTGAATGAATTCCCTTCTTGTTTGTATCAAAAGAAGTTTGTGATAGCAGTGCATTTGTGTGGTGTTTTCTTTATCTTGCTATTATTTTTTGGAATGAAACTTCTGAGATTTCGAAGGAAAAGTGTGTTTGTCTTGAAAGTGTTCAATGTAGGAGTTAATATGCGAAGGAAAGCAACTCCAGTGGTTATCTGTGTTCTTACATGCACTGTCAGAGACCTTCCATAATTGAGCAGTATTGTACCAGAGAGTGACTTACCGGTGGCCTTTTCCTGTGTTTGAATATTTTGTTTTTATGTTAATGATGAAGGAGAATTAAAAATAAAGCCCAAAGGAAACCATTTTGATTGAAACAAAGCTGCAGAAGGGATCTAGGAGTTATTTTAGGTCTGTACTGGTCATTGCATTCACACTGCATTTTTAATTTGCTGCCACAGTCCATCAAGCAGTGTGTACGGACTGCAGACACACCATTAGTTGTCAGTGGATGAGGGTCCTCATGACTCATTCTGACAGGTAACTTGCACTATCACAGTAATATGGGCTTAAAGCCCTGCTCTGTTCTTCAGGTGCAGTTAAAAGAACCTTTGTCTGAAGAAGGTGGTGGGTGTTTTTTTTTCCCCTGGTGCTGCTAATCATTAATCTGCTAAACATCCTGGAGTTCATTTAGTATTGCTGTAGCTTTGTGTGCAGTGTCTTTGTATTTATGTAATCAGTCTCAGTCTCTTTTCTTTTACAGTTTTTGGCACTGGGAACACATTATGGCAAAGTTTATTTACTTGATGTCCAGGGGAACATCACACAGAAGTTTGATGTTGTAAGTATGGCGTTATTCAGAACATATCTATTGGGATGTAAATATGCTGCCAGGTACTAAGTAGTAAATGACTTATTGCTTTTGTTACACCTGAAATTTCACTAATGCATTTCATGAACTCCCTCCCCATAACATAAAGGGTAGTGTATGGTCCTTGCAAAAAGAAGTTACACTGAATGGTTTTGTGAGGAACACATCTTAGTTTACATATAATAAACTTTCTTTGTGAAGACAGAAGAGGAAATACATATTTATGATTGTAGATGGCTATAATTAATGATGTAACCCAGAGGCTTGTGACTTCCATGAGGCATGAGCCTGCTCATTAGGTGACTATTGTCAGTTGTTAGTGTGTGCACTATCATTTTATCTAGTTGCCACAAGTAATTGAAAATTGATTGATTGCCTTGCTGGTTCAGTTTATCTACTGCAAATATATAACGCTAATATTTTATGTGAATGTTTTGAAGCTTGGACTCTTAAGGGATTGTATTGATTGAAGGAGAAGCAGCAGACTTTTTCCTTATTGTGGTTCCTGATATTAGAGGATGAATGAAACGCTAAATATAAAGCTCTGTTCTAGAGTATTAGATGTTCCTTTTAATTGTGGATATTTGTTGATATTTTTGTGTGTGTGTGTGTTATTTAATACCTAATTTTCAAGTTCCCTGTCTTCCACAGGAGGTGGAAGGAAGAGAATTAACAATATTTTTTTCTCTTGGCGTTGTCACAAAATCTAGTAGCCAAGCACTGGTTTTTCATAGGAGCATCAGCACTTGTCAGAGTATCCATCACAAGATGTTTGCATGTTTGCAAAGAGAACATGTGTTCTGAAGCTGACACAGCTAGCTGCATGGGAGGGGTGAAAGGTTTTGTTTATGTTTTTTGAAAAATCTAATTATGCGATTGTGCAAGGGGTGAGGTAGGCAGAAGGCACAGCCAAAACCTAGAATTCTAGGCACAGCCTTTGGAGGAAATTTTATATGTAGCATTGGTCAGATTGACAATGATCTTACTAGGTGTTAATGGAAGTCAAGTTAGTTATGTTCTTCTGTTTCTTTTAACTTTGTATGTTCATCAGCCCTGCACAGGAGATGCTGACTGCATTTCAAAAGAGGAAAAGCTTTTGGTGTCTCCCTTAGAATTCTGATTACTTTACATGTATGCTCCTTGTTAAAGTTTCTTTCTCTCCAAGGTAATCTATTTGGGGCAGGCCAGATTAAAGTGTACCTGAATTATTCTCTTCCATCTCTGCAGTAAAAGATTGACTCAAAGACTCATTTAACTGAATAGGAGATTTTCTATTGAGTCAGGCATTAAATGTCTTAGACTTGTATTCGTTCCAGTCTGTGTCAGATGCTTGGAAGAGTCCATTTGTAGAACAACCTATTTTATTTTTTTTTTCCTAAGTGCATCACCAACACCCTGTTCTCCCACACTGGTTTCAAAAGGTGAAATTCTCCTCTTTCTATAAAGAGTTAAGGCACTGCTTAGGTGTAGAGGAAGGAACAAGGGGACCTGTTGTCTACTAAAGGCTATAAAGCAGAATCCCTGAATCTTCTTTATATTAACCCACCCAAATCTGCTATTCTTTTTTTTTATTTTATTTTCCTTAATTAAAAGTCCTACCAGTGCCTGCTGTGAGGGCAGTTTCTTATGATGCCGTTAAGGTTGGGCTATTTAAACCACTTTCCACTCTACAGTGCATACTTGGTTATTCCTTTTGCAAACTTAGCCTGCTTCAGAATGAAGATTTTTGTGCTGTGTCATTTTAATAGAGATGGCAATGATTTCTTTTTGAAATATTGTTTGAGTACAAACAGCTTTTTGAGATTGAGAATAGGAAAAATAAATATTTCTCGGATTCTAGTCTTAATGTTTCTGGTTTTATAACGTACGTGTTCCAGTGCAACAGATAAATTATGTCATGGATCAGGTGGAAAGGGTGATTCTTTTTTTCTTTTGATAGTTTGGAGAAAAATTATTTTGATCTAGGACTGCTCATCTTTTAAGGGAAAGTTTTGCAAGGAACCGCTAAGTGTTGTAGAACAGAATGGGCTGCCTATGTGAGAAAGACAGCAGGTCTGTGACATCCTTGGCTGCTTAAACAGAGAAGTTTTCTGAATGAATGTTGTCAACTGTTGAATCTGTAGACAGTTTATTCTGAACTGGCAGCTGTATGTCAGAATATTTTCCTTCTAACCTGAACTTTTCAGGATCTTGGACTGCAGAGTAGTCTTATCAAAATGTTTGATAGAGCTATCAAAATGTTTGCAGAGGTCTTCCTTCTGTTTTTTCCTACCAGCACCTGTTTACTGTCTGTCCTCCTGGGGGAGCTGCGTTAGAGCATCTACTGCTACTGTAGTCCTCTTGATTTCCATTTTTATTTCCTAATCTCAGATAATCATGTTCAATAATATAAATGGGCTTGGAAATTGAAGAAGAGAAGAATTTTGGTTTTACAATAAATCATTTGTTTTCCATATTGGTTTACATGTGGATTTGAGCCAAATTGTAAAGCAGAAATAGAGATTGATCTCAGAGGATTTGCAGCATGATTACTTTATCATGTCTCCAGCTCCTGTGAACTTTGAGGGAGAAAACTCACAGGTATGTTACGTAGTCTTGAAAATGGCTAATTTTTGGATGATGGCCCTCCTGTTGAAGACTGAATGCTTTTAGCTTTTAAAATTGTTTAATTTTAAGTAGTGTTAATAATTTAAAAGGCTGTAAGAAATGTAAAGTCTGGCACCCTTAGAGGTTTTCCTATTGTAAGATGTTTGTTTGTTTGGTTGTTGTTTAAAAAAAACCTTTTAGGACCTCACTCTGTAATGTCCATAGCAGAAAAATAATGTGGATATCCTGAATTGCAAATACTGGCTGCACTGCTGCAAAGACTTAATCATGTACTCTACTTTGACTCATAAATATTCACAGAGGCTTCTTTGAAAATGATGTAGATGACTAAAAAGGCTTTTCAGAAGAGAGTCTTGCTCTTGTCCTGCTCTTAAAATATCTTATGCCAGGTGGACAACTAGTCTTTTTAGGTTTGCAGCTCCTCTTGTCAATAGCAGTGGAAATGGTGTGCTTTGAGACTGGTGTGGGAGACTTCTGGTTTGGGGAGAATTGAGGCACAGCAATTTAGGGGCTTTGGCCTTGGGTGGTGCTGGTATCTCAACAGACATGCTTGTGCTCTCGCATGATTCCTTTTTCCTCCTTGCCTAGTGTGTTTTTAGATCTTGCCAGTGTGGCTGTCTTTGACAATGTCAGCCGTCTAAGATTAACTGATATGCATCCTCAAATAACATATGTTTGACAAACTGGTGTTCTCTTGTATTAGGGTTCAGTGCATTGAGTGAGATGAAATGTGTCAAATGCACTGAAAATTATTACTAAAAGGCAACAAGAAGGGGAAAAAAAAGCCTGCTAATGCCACTGACAAAGGATGATGCAGGACTGATTCACAGCGTGTTAATTCCAAATGCCTCTCCATCTTTCTTTTCTTCTTAGACTGTCTACAATTTATTAATATAATTATTGCCTCAACTGACATCTTGTGGATTAAGGACTTGTAGATATGAAGAAAGCTGTACAAACATGTTAAGTTAAGTAACAAATCAAAAACCTTTCAAAGGGCAAGAAAACCTGCCCCCATTCTGGTCTTCTGATAAACATCAAGCTTAAAGCACAAATGGTAAGAAGTCTTGGCTGGTGCCAGTGATACTCTGTGAGAAGGGGAAACATTGCCTATTTTACAAGTAGGGGTAATTCAAATGTTTAATGCATTGGAGGTGTTTCAGAGGTGATGCATGAGCCTAGAAAACAATGTAAATAGTGTTTTAAAGCTTCTGTTAGTGCAAAGAAATTGAAGTCCTTTTAGCATGCAACATTTGTGAGCTATTCAAGACTGCTAGAATTTCAGAAAGAATGAAATTTTAAGTGGAGACCCCTTCTTGCAGCATTTCTTTTTACCACGTATTTCTTTCCTGGCCTCACCATTTTTTTTTTCTAATTGTCTCTCATTGTCTAGCACTAAATATTTCTTTATGTTTTTTGAATTGGCATGCCAGAAATCCAAATTCACTAGGTCATCTCTGCTGCCTTGAGAAATTAAAGGGGAGTTCCTTCTGTGATGGTATTGTTGCCCTTGGGTGAATTAAAGTTATAGCACACGCCAGCCTCTAGAGCAAGTGTGTTGCATGCTTGAAGGTCAGTCAGTGGCCTGTTGGTTTTGCTAGTAAGTCAGCAGCTTGCAAATGAAATGTCAGAAGTCTCTGTTGACTTGACATGCTTTTGAAAGAATTTAATTGCCAACAAGAAAAGCACATTTCTAATGAAGAAACAGCTGTTGTTAAGCACTAAATGCTGTTTCTGAAATCAATGCATAACCCACTAACTGCTGTGAGAGATAATGCAGCATCTTTCAATGGGAAAGGTAACTTTTAGCATTTGATTGTATGATGAAGAAGTTACTTTGAATGGAACTTTACATGAGAGTTTAAGACTAAGATGATATAAATGTCACTTATTTTGACAGGCTACTTAAAATTCCCTGTTTATTACTTTAACTACATCATTTTAGTTGTCACTGTCAGACTATGAAAGAAGACTTGGTCGGGAAATGAAGTGAAGCAACAGAATTTAGAGTAAAGATCTGGGTAGCTGTGTGTTAGTATTTGCAGGGTGTCACTGCACCTGTTAAATTTGAAGCTGAAATCCTGTGTTTTGTACAGAACCAAGCAGGCTGCTATAAATGTAGGTTCCAAAAACCATAGTAAACATTAAGGTTTAGATAGCAGCGCATGTCTGTTCAGGGGACAGGTTTCCTTCCTCTCTATGGGGCCTTCCGCCCAAATGGGTGGTGTGGTCCTACTGCTTAAATTCTTTATGTTAACCCCTGGCTCTGCCCAATGGAAAAAATAAGAAAAAAATTATATCCATCAGGATTTTGCTCTTAAGACTTGGAGGTCTACCCCCCATTTAATAGCCCTTCTTTTGCTTCTCTCTTTTCATTTTAACTGCAGATGATTTGGAAATCCAGAGGTTTTTACAGTAGTTGTGGGAGTAACTTGGCCTTTTGAGTCTGGCTTTTTGGATGTTATAAAGGCTTGGAAAGTATGTCTTATGATGTTTGTTCTGGTGCTGTGCTTGTTAGGTTGTTTGTGACCTGGAGTGTTTGTAACTGGAACTGTGGAGCTGTTGAAGATTAGGATCCTTCCTTGGCAGGAATCCTGGTGCACCTGGGTGTCTCTTGTCACAGGATGAAAATAAGTGAGGTACCTTGCCTATACCAGCAAAAATTACGGTGTCAGGGCCTTTATTCCATAGGTCTAGAAAAGTTTCTTTTCTGACATGACTGAAAACAAAAAAACACTCTCACAGATGTTTTACACATCATCTTTGTATCCACTGTATTTAAATTTCCTCTGAAGGTAGTGTTGCTTAAATTTTTACGGAAACAAAAAGATTAGATGGATGTGGAAGGCATTTTTTATTACTAGAAATGTTGCTCGGAGTATGGATAAAATATGTGAGTTTTAAAGCGTTGTATTGTGTATAATTAATTTTTATAAGCTCAAAACTGAGGAAAGTATGACCATTTCATTCAATTATTCTTTCAGGCTTGTAGCTTCAATAACTCTGTAGCTTAGTGCAGAATACTGTAAAATGTTTAGTTGGAAGTATGGTTTCAGCTACAGAAGGTCTTGTATGATCCAGCCATTTATTTCTTGAATGCAGTTAGCTCATACATGTCACATGCGTGCTTGTGCAGTCACAAACAGTAGCATGTATGCTGTAGATTAAAGTTACTCTGCTGAAAGTATAAAGCCTGTGTACTTTATCAGCTGGTTTTGGGCCTGCAATTGTTTCTGCCTTCTCTTTGGAACTTTTCCCTAGCAGGTATGTTGCCTGCATACCTTCTTTTGAGAAGGCTATCAGCCCCATTCTTAGACTAAATGATCTTCCTTACAGCTTCATTACTCTGCAAGTGCATATTGGTTTTCCTCTGGTGGTGGTGGTGGGGGGTTGACATAGAAGCATAGGGCTGTTGTGGTTTAACCCCAGCAAGCAGCTAAGTACCACGCACCCGCTTACTCGCTTCCTCCCAACCCCTGGTAGGATGAGGATGAGGATCAGAAAAAAGATAAAACTTGTGGGTTGAGATAGCAACAGTTTGATAGTCCCAATAAAGTAAAATATAATAATAATTAAAAGAAAAAAGAGAGAGAGGAATAAAACCCAAGAAAACCAAGTGATGCACAATACAGTTGATCATCGCCTGCTGACTGATGTGCAGCCAATCCCTGAGCAGTGACTGGCAGCCCCTGGCCAACTCCCCCCTGTTTATATACTAAGCATGATGTTCTGTGGTATGGAATATCCCTTTGGCTAGTTGGGTCAGCTGTCCTGGCTGTGCTCCCTCCCAGCTTCTTGTGCACCCACTCACTGGCAGAGCATGGGAAACTGCCAGTGAGTCCTTGACCTAGAGCAAGCACCACTTAACATACTGATGTTTTAATTGTTGCTATCAACATGATTCTCATACTAAATCCAAAACACAGCACTGTACCAGCTACTAAGAAGAAAATTAACTCTATGCCAGCTGAAACCAGGAAAAGGAAGAAGTTTTCTTTTAGTTCTCTAGTGTCAATTGCTTTTCTATGGAGTGTGTATCCTGTTGTATGTCAGTTGCATTTCATGGCAAGAATTTAACGGTATTACATTTAAGGTAGTTCAGCAGCCCTCTTTAATGTCACTGATTTCAGTAAAGTTTGTTAATTTTACCTCTTAATATGAGGTGAAGGGCTGTGACTAAATACTGTTTTATCACAGTTATGTAGATGTAGCAAATAGTTCAGTTTCTCTTGACTGGGTAGTGTCCTGTCATATTCTGCATGTTTTCTCAAAAAAAAATTAAAATCTGGAAAATTCTAGTGGGAAAAACATTTAATTATGGAAGAATGCTAAACATGAAGGATATTACTCCTATAGTATTTAATACAGCATTGCTGGTCAACGAAAGGGCAAAGTTTCTAGTGTGTCTTATTTTTTTTCACCAGACCTTGTAGGACTTGTAGACTCTGAGTCTACTTTTGTGAAAGATTAAGTAGAGGACCTTACTGTAATTCTGCTAAGTGAATTTACATGTAGTATTTTCAAACTTTTTTGAATGTAATTATTTGTGACATTATGCAGAAACATCAAAATCATAAAAACATTATTTTATTTTTTAATCCAAATATTCCACCATTGTATTCCAACATTGTACACCATATGTACAAATGTAATTTGTGTTTGCAACTAATCTTTTATCAAAAAAATTGCCCTATGCACCATAATTTGAAAGCAATATTAGGCAACAAATATTTGCTTTGAAGAAAACCACAGAAACATAGTTTCTATTTTCAAAGATATATTAAACAACCATGCACAATTAATATTTTTTTCATTTCTGATTTAAGCAAAAGATTACTCTTATAAAGTGTAATTGGCTCTTAAAGGAAAGCCTCAAAAGACTTTTGACAAATTTCAAGCAACTGTTAAATAAGGAACATACTTCTCTGTGCCTTCTAGATGCTTAGTCCCTAAGAAGACAGACTAGATACTGATAGGTTGTTCTGTCTTCTACTGCTTGGTATTTGAAGAACCACAGATTCTCACTATCAGGGGTATGCGTGCCCTACTGGGAGCTTTTTGGTTTGACCAGCTATTGTTGACTTACACATGTTCAGTGATTCACCACTTCCTTTTTCCAGTCATCTCAGAAGCATATTGTGCCACATCTGTCTCAGACTCACCACGATGCTTTTTACTGATATATGGCTGGACCACTGGGCCAAGTTGCTCTAGAGCTTTTATTAGCAGCAATGAAACAGCTAGTTTCAGGTAGCACTGATGAAGTCTTTTCATAAAAGACTGATAGCACAGTTGTGTGTTTTCTAAAGCCTAACAACCTTTAAAAGCATAGGGAGGATTTTGAAAGGTTTGATTCCTAAGAAGCTGGTATACTGCTGATTCCTAGAGCTGTTTTCCTTTCAAATGGGATGTTGTATCTGCATGGCATTTTCCTTTGTACAGAAGGTAGGCACTTATGTGCACATGTACAAAATAATAGCAGTTTACCTGTCAGAATTATTCAGAATTCTGGCATTAATAAAACATTATTTGCATTAGAAAATGTTTTCCTAGTTAGAAAGTCCAAAGCAACTGAGTTTTGGAGGACAATGTTTTTTATACAAGTTGACATTAATGGTAGAGCTACAGCCCTTTGTTTCTGTTAACAATAAAAATGCAGCACTATTAAAAACACAGAATGACATAACAGGGACCATAATATGATGAACAAAACATGAAGGCAAAACGAAGGGTGTTTCCCCATGGAGATAAGATATTATTGATAATGAACTTTGTAAATCTAATAAAGATTCCTTTCTGAAGGATGTCTTGCTTGTTTTAAAAGACATGACTGTGTACAGCTGTTGTTTATTGCAGTCCTGATGGAATGCTAAACATGGGCAGTCCAGATTTGATCAGTCTTGGGTGCTAATACCCTCAGAGTGGCTGTTGACAAAAGTAGCTACTTTTAAGCTGGCCATCTCCTCTGTGGTGCTGCTGAGGAAGCTAGTTCCACTCAGTGCCCTGTGACACAAAGAAATAAATTTCAGAAGTCAGTATTTTGGTGTTGGAAGGTTTACCACTGTAACCCTTAAGTGGCTGCTTATTGAAGTCTGTAGTTGCTCCAGGTCTTGGCGGTTTTGAAGATAGGAGCTGTGAAATATGAGCAGTGTAAATATGGAGGAATGAATTAATCTGTTTTCTTTTTTGATCTACTTTATTTAAAGTTTATTATAAGCAATCATGTCTAAACTTCCCTAGTATTGAAACAGAGCCTCTTTGCGTGTGAATGCATTGAGGAAGTTGCACAGATCAATTCATCTTCACATTTAGTTTTCCCTATCTTACTATCACATCGAGAATATGGCATACAGTTATGCTGCTTACAGTAAGTTACAGTGCACTTTATGATCCCTAGTTTCTACTTGTGTGAGTATTCTCCCTGTTCCCCCATCTTTCCGATTTGCACACATTTTTAGGATCCTGTGAAGAATCAGACACCCAACATTGACCGTTGAGTATCTCTGGTGGGTTTGAGAGACAGAGATAATTGCAAATAAACTAAGTTCCAGCATTGGTGTCCAAAGAAAATACAGTGCTTTCAGTGAGAAGAAGTGTATTTATTATTACATATAGCTCTGACTTAAGCCAATCTATACCAGTGTTAATAACTGAATGTTTACACGGAAAATGGCACTTTAGCTCTAGTTATTGGCTGAACTTCAGCATTGATCACCCTGTGTAATACTGAACTGTGCCAGGAATATGACTAGTTTTGTTGTTTTCAGCCAGGAAAGGGAATTCATTCCCTTATAATATTTCTGCTTCTGTCTGATTCCATCAGTGAGGTAGCAGCTGAAATCATTGACAAGATACCGGGTTGGGTTTACTATTTGTCATGGAATGGTTGACAGGCTAAAGTAACTGGAAAAAGTACTTGGTGAAGGTTTTCATTGCAGGAGCTGATAGAAGGATGAAGACTCTGTAGCTGTAGAAAAACTAATGGCTAAGTAATGGAATGTATGGAGAAGCAGGGTTGCTAAGCTCCATGTGGTAATGTCCTCTGACCCATGTTAGATCAGGGAGGGGTATGAGCATCATGGCTGTTGTGAAAACCTTCCTGGAAATTATGTTGACACAACAGTATATGACCCCTGAGAAGAACAGTCAAGAGCTTCTTTGCTTCATTAAAATCTGTTTGGTCAAAGCACCAATAAAATAATCTGAAAAGAAAACCTGTCCTGGCAAGAACTTGCAGTGTATGACCTGGTTGGCCTTTCTCATCAGTCACATCTCTGAAATGTGGCTTATCAAGAAATGGAGAAAAAAATCCGACTTTCTGCTTCAGGAGGTAGAATTCTACAAAATCCTGTTAAATACATTAATGACAGTATTCTGTTAGAAACAAGCTGCAAAAGCACCCCAGTAAGTTTCATCCTCAGAGGTTTAGATTTGTTTTTTAAATTGTTCTTCAGAGTCCAATTCATAATTCAGTAGCCTGTATCATCAATACTCAGTGACGAATTCAGAGTTCATTGTGCTTGCGGAACTGTTCTGAAAAGAAAGCGGTTAGAGAAATCAGTGAGGTGAACCTCCAGATTGCCTTGGATAGTCTTCTCTCATGCTGTGTTGGGCCTTCTGAGGAAGGTCTATGTAGTCATTGCCTGCAGCCCTTCCTCAGCCCTCCTCCACCTACTTCATCTCTCCACATGGCTGTGTGATGGGGAATATTGCTTCATATTCTCAGATGGCTTTGATACACACACAGCAACAAAGAAGTAGAAGCAGGCTTAGGACGTACCATTTCGGGAGCCGTACAGTTACACAGTGGATGGTGAAGGGGACCTGGGAAGAGGAAGAAACAGGAGTAGTTTGTGTACTTGGACACTGAGCTCCCAGGAGGATATCTCCTTACACACCAGTGTTTTAATAGAAAAGAGATTTTTACTTTGGATCCATCAGGAATTAGGTAATGGTTAAACTCTGCTAGGAAGCAGTGTAGGCTTTCAATATGGATTTTTTTCAGTAATAGTTCCATCATTCCTAGACAAGTATTCCAATTATCTAGCAACTACTACAGATTTAGGGAGATCCCTTGTTAGTGGTTTTTTTTTTTCCTTTGATTTTTTTTCTTTTTTTTTTTCTTAGTCCCTGTAGTTGACAAGCAAGATTAAGGAATTCACTGATGTGGAAAATATTGAAATCACTGTAGGCTTTTTGGTCTTTCTCACTTTCTCAGCCTATATCTATAAGAGATGCCTTGTCCTCAGGTTGCCTTAGTTTTAGACAAGCTTTTGAGACCTTTCTTTTTTGTAGGCAAAGTCTGCTTTCCTGCAGACAAAATAAAAGTTAATGTTGTTATTGTTCTATGTCCCAGACCTTGTCATTCTCTTCAGCTTTACTCCCCTCCCTTTTCCTCTAACCAATATAATCTCCCATTTTTCATTTGGAGAATGACAGATTCAAGAGTGTTATAGGAAAAGCACTGGAGCAGGAATCCTCACTTACTTATCAGAATTTGGCTGACAATATTGTTGAACAAAACCTCTTTGGTGTGGATATTAGTAAATTTTCATCAAATGAAAATGTTGGTGGTGTAAATCTGGGGTGTATTATTGTGTTGCAGGCAGAAGCGAACAGCTTATTCTGTAACTTTTAAAACTGCCTTTTCAATTTAAACCTTTGTGTTACTATGTTAGGTTTCTCAGTTGTGTGTAAATATGTATGTGTGTACTTTTTACCTTGTTACAGGTAAACCATGATACAGCATCGGAATTTCCTTTTCTTAATTGCTTTTCTGTCTATTGTATCAATAAAACTACAAATATGCAAAATATGTGTTAAGTCAGGGCAGCACTGCAGGATCTGGGGCAAGAAAAGTGCATGGGTTCAATTTCTTCTTGTGAAGGTAGTTCCGTAGTACAACTTGTAATATTAGTTGTTGCACACTTTTATTTTTAGTAGTTGAAGATTCTCTCACTATCTGTTTTATTTCCTGTCAGATCCTATCGCTTCCCAAAATGAAAAGGCACCGAAAAGTAGAACTTCTTTTTTGACAAGTTAGGTAAACCGGGCTTTCTTCTAGATGGGCTGAGGGTATCATTTTGGATTGGAAAGGCACCCTTGGAGAAAAAAGAATATTCAGTACTTGCCTAGTTGTGTTTTGTTCGTTGGTTTGTGGTAGTTTCCCCCCGCCCCCCTCAGTAGTCTTAAAGGCATTAAAGGCTGGCCTCTCATAATTCATTGATGTCAATGCATATAGAATGTCTAATCTGAAGAGCTAGGGCTCTATTCAAAGCAAGTTCCTCATCCTACTTAGAGCAAGGCTTTTATATAGAGAGGATCTTACCTTAGAAATGACAATACCTAAGGTAGTTTCTGTTTACAAATCATACTTTGCACTTGGATACCTCTACCATGGTGGAAACAATACAAACATAAAAATGGTAGTCCTTACTCTGGTGGGCTAACATTTTAAGTAGTGGGTTGATAGGTCATGTTGCTGTACATTGGAGTTTTACATGCTTGTTTATGTGAATGTCATGCAGATAGAAACATATGAATAAATGAAAAATAGGCACTTGTAGGAGACAGGGGTTTTTTTAATTACTGTTTAAACTCTGTATATATAATTTGCTTTAGTATGAAGAGCAGTTAATTGTGGTTATGTAGATCCAGATTGATATTAATGTACCATAAAAAACCTGTGAGTGTTTCTTTTCCTTGTGTGTTTATGTGTGAGTGTAGATAGATTGAAAAAAATGTTTGGGTTAATTTAGGAAAAGTTTGAGAAAATTCATTGTAAAGAATGGATGAAAACGCTGCCTAAAGGGGTTGCATTAGCAATGGTAACCTCTTGAAGTAAAATGAGCCTTGCTGTAAGTATGATTGAACACTGCTTTGCTTTTCACACTCCTAATGTGTGTGTTGCTTGCCTGCTAACCATGGCTAAAAGGCATGAAGTCACAGGCAACTATTAAAACGTTTAGATTCCTAACTTGTAAATACTGCATTTCTCACAGAATTGGAGTGAAATCCAGCCTTATGTTTCTTGTTCATGCACTTCATATCCATTGGGATGCAGCATTTGTGAAAGAATCAATTATCCATTTGTTAGTCAGAGGAGCTTTACAAATTATACATTAGCAGATTGATTTCTTAGGTTCACCATTGGGGGACTGATAGTATAAGGTGGGTTGATGATGAGTGTCAAGGGAGAAGGAGTTGCCACAAGGAACACAATTAAAAGAAGCTTTTTGAGCAGCGGTGAATTTACTCCTAATTGAAGAGCTGACATAATCCATACTAAGTGCATTTATTTCAAGCATTTTACATTAGGTAATTGATTATCACAAGGCACGTTTGTTGGTAGATACTTGATTTTCCTTTCCTTTAAATTTAGGATTTTGCAAAAGCCTGCATTCTGATCTTGTGTGAGGTGCCTGCTAGCTCTTTTTCCCTCTCCCTAAACTTTTCTTTCTTCCATTAAGGTAACATTTTTTTGTTCTATAGTGTCAGCTTGACATTATTGATTTTGAACAGTCAAACTTACTTATGTTGTCCAGAATTCCAAACATGTCTCCATCAGAAAGAAAACTGCAGCTAATGGAAATTCATCTGAAGGCATTTCTTCCTCCTTTGCTAGAACTTCCACACTATATGAAATTGTGAAGCTGTTCCCAGGTTAAATATCAGTGTATTTCCATTCCTAATAGGATCCTCCATATTGCCAGATTTGTATTACGTTGCTTTAGAAATACTGTGTGTTATCTATATGGTACTGGAAGTATCATTGTGACTACAGAGAAGTTATGTGTTTGTACTTGTTTGGCCTAAAGCTGGGGGTCCTGATAAGCTTAAAAAAAAAAAGATCACCCAAATTAGTGCTAATGAAGTGATTAATTAGCAATTTCTTCAACCTTTTGTGTGCAGCTGCCTGTGGGTTTATGGCATGGGATTTAAGATTAGATCATATCTTAATTGAATAATATTTACATGGATTATATGTTCCTAATTTTTAGATTGTTACTTTGACAGCAGATAGCTGTTGTAGTCTTACTTTCAGGGTGTTTTTTAGATACGATGCCTGTAAATCTGGACAGGTTTTTTTCCCGCCCATTTTTAAATACCTTTAAAAGAGTCAAGTGTCCAAACCCCACAGCATATCCTGGTTCTCACTGTATCAAATGATCAGTCCACCAGATTGTGATGAGTTAGTGACTAGCTGTGTTCTCTCTAACCTTGAGTGATTCTTCATCTTTTGTCAACCTGTAAAGGTGGATGTTGCAGGAAGGGCATTTGTTCTCTGTACTATAAAACCCAAACCTATTTTCTTTTGCCAGGCAAATTAAACTCTTCATTGGGTTAGCTGGAATAAAGTTTAAAAAAAAACACAAGGGAAAGACAGTTGTAACTCCATGGCTGAGTTGGTAACATTTAGTAAAAATACAAAATAAAAGCAGGGTCAGGAAGGGTAACCTGTGCTACTCTTTTTCTGAAATATCAAAATTATCCATGGGGTATTGGCAGGGTATAAATACAAAACAAATTGAAATGGTAAGTAACTTTGCAGACTGGGACAAATTTATAAAAATAATTGATATGAAAAGATGAATTGGAACTGATTTCTAGAAGAAACACTTTGGTTTTGGTAACACGTACCAATTTTACCTGTGGTCTTTTATTGCTGATTTCCTGGATAGCTTTAGATACAAATCTTAAACGTAGTTCTGGAAATGGTAGGCTTGACTGTTACTCAGCTCTGAATAAAAAGATCCTGGCATTAGCTATTCTTGCTGGAACTTTATTTTAAAATGCATGTAATATTCAGCCTTGACTGTTTCTAAGCCCCATAGAAAGCTCTGACTGGTAAAGTCAGTGAACAGGCTAGCAGCCAATAGTGCCAATTCAGCTTGAGTGCTGAAAAACAATTAGTTTGCTTTGCCTTGTGAATATCATCTAGAATAGTGCCTCCTGTTGGAACTTGGCTGGAGGTTTGTGTGAGTGAGTTGAATTTGTCTTCTCTGATTGCCATGCATGCATATTGCAGGCAACAGGAAAAAAATAATTGGAGAAAGGAAAAGTTAAAAGTGACAAATAGAGGTGTTGGCCACGCAGAAAGCTAGCACCTTGCCAGTTATATACAGTGTTATGAAACACTGTATCATCAAATTTCTACTCCACAAACAATTCTGAAGTATTGTGCACAATTTTGAATGTGGGAAAAATGCAGATACTGTGGAATCACCTTTTCCCCCACTGACAACGTTCTGCATGTATATAAGGAGAGGTTTGCCTTGCAAGGCACTGTTTGGTTACCTGAGTGCAATCACATAGTTTGTCTCGGCACTCTCCAGACTATCAAGCTGCAACAAGGTCTTTTACCATCTCATACCAGCATACTCTTCATGCCAGTCCCTCTGCTGCCTTCTCCTCATCTCTCCTCACCCAGGACGTGCTCTCTTTTCTCTCTGCTCTTCCTTGGCTGCCCAACCTCTTAACAGAACCAGCCACAGCTGCACCTTATCTATATCAGCCAACCCACTGCCCCTGAAGCCAACCCACAGCTGTATATTATCAATGATAATTAACCCAGCTTCATTACCCTACAGTTCCTCCCCCCTTTTTTTTTAACATTTCATGCCTTATGTTTTTAACAATCATCACAACCTTTATACAAATAAATTTTTCATACAGTCCTCTACAATGATTAATCTCTAAATTATGCTATGTGGCTTTCAAACCACAGCATGACAGATAATTCCACCATCCCGCCCCTTGCTTTCAACTTTTATATGAAGATAACTTACATCAACTACCTTGCCTACTTCCTACACTTCATTTCTTCATTGTTGAACTTTACCAGAGGCATTTGGCAGCAAAATGGGAACAGTGTGGACTGTAGGATTGAGCTGTTGACTCTCCTGGTGTGTCCTGTTCTGTTCCTTTTTGTCTTGGGCTTTGCTGCAGTAGAGTGTCTCCAAGAAGGCCCATCACACAGGAGTGCTGTTAGAGCTGCTGTTGCTGTCATGTCAGCCCTGATGGCAGATGTAGGTGCTGGAGACATGCGAGGAACATGGCCAGTTGTGAACACTGTACCTTAGAGTATGATCCCGTGTCAAGATGGGGCTATTCAAGATGGACTTTTTGCCCTTCCAGTTGCAGAGTAATAAAAGAACCTTTGTGAGAAAGTTGTGGCAATGGCAACTTAAATGTAGCCCAGAACAAAAGAACAGGCCACTTACATAATGAATTCAGTTGAATTTTCTGTGCTTGTCCTTTAAGAGGGCCAGAGTTGTTTCTTCTTGTAGAGGGAATGGTGGAGACATGCTGGCATTCGTTATTCTTTTTTTTTTTTTTACTCCCCTTGTCAGAGAGAAAATCTTCTCTTGCACCTTGATGAGCAAAACAGAACTTTAGAAGGGTATTTTTAAGGTAAGGCAGGAATAAAAGTGCATGCTAGCCAGTATTTATGAAGCTTCTAGAAAGCAAGACTGACAACTGACATGTATTGCCTTATTCCGCATCCTCCAGTTCTGGAATTAGCCAGCTGTGTGTGTAGCATCTGAGAATCAGAGCTTTCACAAGGATGTTGACCATACCAGCAGGCTGATGGGCTTGAGCTGTGTTCCTCACCTGACACCTCCCAATGTGCCTGGAGGAGTGGAGCTGGGGAATGTGCACCAGCTGCCTGCAGTGCCACTGATGCACTGGCTTCTGATCGTGAAATGCAGCAAGGCAGCATAACTGTTCTGTGGCAAACGAAAATACTTCTGGAGCACATAAGGAAAATCAGTTGACTTCTTCAGCAGTGCAGTTTTTGGCAAACAACGCACAGCAGAAAGACCACTTTGTGATAGGCAGTAATTGTGGTATTTCCAGGTAGCATTTTGTGGTGACACAAAGTGAGACCAAGAGTGGTGTTTCCTGCATGCAAGGAAATGGGAAGACAAAAGGGCTGACAGCATCCTTGCCTCAGCTCATCAGGCAACTGTTGCAGTGCAAGGTTCGGTTGTTCACCCTTGACTAGAAAGAAGCTTCTAGAAAATGAAATTTGGGCATGTATTCTTTTCAAGGTGGAAGAGAAGAAGACTTTTTTTCCCTGAGTTGGATTTTTTTTGTGTGTCAAAGATTATGGGGAATAGCTTTCTGAAGGCTGTGACAGGACCTCAGTTTATCTTGTGTAGGTAAATCATCTGGACAGTGTTTTTATATGAATTTTTATTATGTACTTTTTATGTAATTCCAACTGCCATAGTATATATAAAGACCTGTGATATTTTAGACACAGTTGTGTAACATCTAACGTGACCCCACAACTCCAGCCCTGTTCCAGTGACACTTTGCTTTCACACAAACATATGATGGATTTCTCTCTTATCATGCTGAGAACTACAGAAGCGATCTGCTTTGTGGTTCAATCCAATCAAAATTTTATGAGACTAAGAAAAGTTCTTAAATGTATGAGAGAGACTTCCTTGGGTGAAGATCCTTCAGTGATGCTTGAAATGATAAGGTATTTGTAACAGAGGGTGAAATCAGGCTCATGGTACATAAAAAGGTTCTTGGTACTTGAATAAAATTGGATGGGGTTTTCTGTGTGAGAGGTTGTACATCACATTACCCAAATGATGTTCTAAGTTAGTCCTCAGTACTTAGGGTAAGGATAGATGTTTAAGCTGAAGTAAACAGTAACAGATGCCGTATAACCCTGTAGATTAGAACCAAAAGTGTATCTGGATAGTGAAAGGAAAATTTGTTGAACTGGGGCAGCCTTCAGGCTTTTCTCAGTATTTGTCTAAGAATGAGTACACCTATGTTGCACTTCAAAACCTTCTAATACTCACTTCTGAGAACACTATTAGAGGCAAAAATGAAAGCAAGAGAAGGGATTTGAAGGAAGAAGTAACTACCAGTATAGCCATCAGACCAAACCAGAAGAATTTTTAGTTGCATTGATGTCTGTGTGGTCAGTGTGTTTTATGCTAAATTTTGATAGTGGAGGTGGTTTTTAACAAACAGTTGCGGTGCGCAGGGATAGATGCTGAAGGTCTGGGAGCCTGGCACTTCCTGGGAGCTCCAGAGCCCTCAGGCACAGAACTGCAAAAAATGTCAAATTTCTGGGTTAGGCAAAAGGCTGGGAAGAAGGCTGTCCTTTGGCACTATCAGAGAAATACCTATTCTGTGGCATTTTGTGATTCATGCAACTAAACAGTACACAACCATTAACACACAAATCTCAGGAAGGGGGGGGGGTGTTAAAGCATGTGGTTGGTGAGATAACTTTGAAGTCAACTTTAAAAGTCTTTTTTTCTTTTTCTAGAGCCCAGTCAAGATAAATCAGATCAGCCTGGATGAAAGTGGAGAACACATGGGTGTTTGCTCAGAAGATGGCAAGGTACAACAAACCTGTTTATGTGTTTAATGAGGTAGTAGGTAGTCCTCAGTATTACACTTGAGATAATTGTGATACCTGTGGAGTTAATTCCTGCATTTAGCCCCACCGCTTTGACCATCCATTTTTGAGAACTGAGCTCACCTTTGAATACTCAAATTTAAAGTCAAATATATTTTGCACAAATGTGCCGTAGGAAAAGTAATTACAAGAATGTCAATAATGTAACTGGTATTAAGCTGATTAACAGCTGTGGCAGGAGGACATGTCACCTTAATCATTACTGCTGTGCCAGTTATACTTCAGTGACTACTCTGCTGTTCCTGCAAGACAGTAGTTTAATGCCTTTCTGCTATAAATCCACAAAATTGGATTTTGTGGGCATGATTTCTGTGGGCTGGTGGTTTTCATTTTCACACACGTTATGAATGTTTCTCTTGAATTATAGAATCTTTTGATAAGCAATCATAGTTTATCAGAAGAATAAAGTGTCTTACAACAGCCACATTAAATAAATGTAAAATCAATATATGTACAGTTTCCTAAAAAACTGGCACCTACTTTCCTGACTGAGAACATATATCATTTGTGCAGTGTATAACTAACAATTATCAGTGCTTCTCTGGAATGTTGAGCTGTGACATTTAGTGGTTTTGGTGATTGATTTTCCACTTATAAGAATGTCTTTTTTGTTTTTAAGTCGATGGCAGTCTTTTCTAATGTTGGTTTGCAATGATAAAATTCTAATGCACAGGGTGTATTTAAACTTCTTTTTTAATATAATGCTTATATACAAATACAGTACATTAAAAATCATTTAAATCATTTCTCAATATCCATCTGGCTTACCGAGAAGAATATTTCTTACAGAGTAGACTTGGGGGGGGAGAAGGAGTGTTGGTGATCCTAATGGATGTATCCCATTGAGTAGAAGTCCTATAAATTAAAAATAAGATTGGATTTTGCAGTAGGCAAATTGGGGAAACAACCCCTTTAGACTGTTTGTGCTTGGTTTTTTTCCTTCCAAATAAGTGGGTTTTTTTCCTCAGCAGGCAGGCAGCCAGTTTATGTATCCAAGCCTTTTGTTTCTCAGAGATATCTTGATATCAGTATCTTGACGCAGTAATTGGGATACTAGTCCCTATCAAAGTGGGTTGTAGAATTTTACAGCCTGTGAGAAACACAGCAAGAGTGTCCTAATTGTGTAAGCAAGATATGGGAAGGGTCAGTAATTGTGTAAGGTAATAAAAACGTTGAGCTAGCATTGTTGGTTTGGGTGTTTTGAATGGTGGGGGAAAGCAACCGCTTGCTGTAAGGGCTCCTCAGATGTGACTGGATTACTGACTTGAAATACATCTGTTGCAGCAAATCTGCAAGCCACGCGTATTTTTCACATATTAAATTAATATTAAAACTACGTATTTGATTTCAGAAACATTCAAATATCCATAATCCCTACTCTGGGGTGGCTGTATTTAAAAAGACTCCCAATACTTTAAATGGTGAAACTGTATTCATTTAGTGAAATAGCTATTGTGGATCCGGTAGGTGACATTACATGCTGTACAAGACAGTTTAAGCCAGGAGTCCTCAAACTACGGCCTGTGGGCTGGATACGGTCCCCCAGGGTCCTCAATCTGGCCCCCGGTATTTACAGACACCCCCGCCAGGGGTCGGGGGGGGGGGGGGAACCAAGCAGCCACAGATGACTGCCTGACACTTCATCTGCGCGCCGGCCCCCTGGTTAAAAAGTTTGAGGACCCCTGGTCTAAGCTATGGTTCCCAAGCTAGGGCCAGAGTAACAGAAGTACAAATTAATCATATTTGCATTCATAGAGTCCAGGGACATTGATACTTCACCATATTCTACACTGAAAAGCTCATCTGGAGATTTGAAAGATCTGGGTGTTTTACAAGTTAGACTTTCTGCTTGACCCAGAAAGGTGCGTCTCTGTGAAAGAATCCACCCCTAAAACGGGTGAAAAAACATACTTGCGTGTGCTACTGTGTAAAAAAAAAATGGCAGAAATTTCTGGCCAGATAATGTAGCACTTTGAGCTCCTGGGTCATAATGAAAGTTAACTTTATACCCCTTATAGCTCTTTCCTTACTACAGCGGGAGTGTTTGTCTTTTAAGAAGTTAACCACTTGTACAAGTGGTTGCAAATTCTTCACTAACTCAGGTAAGTGAAAATAGGAAAAAGTGAAACAGCTTAGGTTTCTTAAATCAGTTTTAAACAAAAAAAAAAAGGTATTCTAAAAAGACCGGCCAATTTTGAGCCAGCTGGGTTGATGCAGGTATTTTCTACCAGTTAATGAAGGTATGTCTTCTTAACCACTGCAAAAGATTTTTGCAATAGGTAGGCAGTGCATTTTCCAGTATCAAAGTGGATCCAATATAAGGGAGGTAGAAACCATTTGTGTTCTGGAAAAAAGGCTGTATGATGAGAACCCCTTCCTCATATCTGTTCTGCTGTCTGATGTATTTTATATTACTTTTTTCCTTTCCTTTCCCAATCTCAAACTACATTTGGACTAGCTACTTTGACTGGGAGGGTGGTGTAGCAGCACAATGCAATTCATAAATTCTTTTCTTGTCAGGCGGCATCCAGACCTAATGTCAAAACCTGGTACCTGTATGTTGTACGTGGCCAACAGGTGCTTTGGGAGCCACTTGCAGCTTTTCTATACTGCATGTTTGGTTCTTCAGAAGCCTTCCTTGCCAACGGACTCAGCTGCAGCTGGTCATTACTGGCATGGAAAGGAAGAGAAATTGAAATCACTGCCACCACTCTAGTCTGGCCACTGGCCAGGGAAAATGGCTGGCTGTTGAAAAATTAGAATATAAGAGGAGAGTTTTGGTGTTGGAATAAATAGAAGGGAATCTGGTTTGCAACTTGAGAATTGTGGAGTTTTTTTAGCTTATTTTTTTGCCTACTTGTATACTGTCTTGAAAAACCTAGCTGTGACTCCCAATTTTGCTGAAGCTCTCTTATGTCATTAGGTAACAGTGATACAGTTTGCACCCATATTGGCTTGTAACTTTTCTTATGAAAAACCCCCAAAACCTTATATTGAAAATCCATGTACTTAACATGTTTTAGTGTCATGTTTAATGCCTGTAACAACATTTGTGTTGTTCATATCCATGAAGTATTACACTGATCATTTTTCAAGAAGTGTGGCTTGAAGATAAAACATGTTTGTTTTCCTGCCTTTTGATTACTGAAAGTTGGGTGCTTCTTCCACATGTGGAAGCAAAGCAGCAGCTAAATCTGGTTGCACTGGAATGGGGGGTTCTGGGTATTTAAAATCAGACAGGACTGAGAAAGTATAGTGGTCTCTCATAATGAAATCCTTTTTCCAGCTACACAAAAATGTCATGAGCTGAGTGGGCATAGAAAGTAGAAATAGATAAATCCAATATAGGTTTGTAATATCAAAAGAATCACTTTCTCTCTGAAGAATAAAAGACATTAAGAAGTAATAAACTGTTACACGGTGTCCCTTGAGTAAACATGATAACATGTATTTTATGCTGAGTTGTTTTTTCCTCTTTAGTTAACTGGCTCCATTTTGTTTTCATACTCTTTAAAGATAAAATATCTTAAGGGATGCAGTATTATGAACATATTGAAGGCACTGATGCTAATGTTAATTTGTATTAGTTAGAGAGGGACATTATGTCATTTTTGAGGATTCTGCTTCCATGGAGTTTGCAGTATTGTGTTTTAACCACATCTTTTCTTTTTCATCCTCCTTTCTTCTCTCTGTCTTATTTTCCCTTTCCTCTGTTTATTGTTTTGTTTGGTCTGTTGCATTGGCTATGCTGTGTCAACTGATGAAAACAAAAACCCAGAAAACAAAATCCTCTAGACATCAGCCTGAAGGTTTCCTAGGCTTACAGCAAGGCCCAACTGGAATACAACCCTTTGGTTAGCTTACATAATCACAGCTTTGCGATACATCTCACTGTCTCCAAATATTGATTTTCTAATCCTTTGGAGCAGTAGCTCAGCCCTACACAGTACATGCAGCAGTATTTTTAAAGTGTGTTGTTAGAGGCAGTATATTCGCTAATGAGTAATGGACAGAGCTGATAATGTTGCTTAGGAGATGTATCCAGGAGACAAGCTTGAAAGGCAGATGAGGTGGTTTTGAGATGTTTTTAACTTCACTGTACCTGCTGAACTTTGAGCCACTCTGAGGCTGGCTTAGTTCCTTGCTCTGATGGCTTAGAATCTCTTGTAGTTTACCCGAAGTCTAATTTTTTTCTTGTGTCTCGTTGATTGTCTGCAGGAATTTTGGGGGGGGGTCTCGTCCTCTCAACTGATCATTTTAGAGCCATTAAACATCCCTTTTTGTGGCCCATTACTGGTATTTGCTGGCTGTGTTCTGCAGATCTTTGCCTAGTGATTTCTTTTATTTTTTGTTACTGTGACTTTTTTGGTTTCCTCCTGAAGGAATCGCAGTGGGGATGGGGAGAGAGAAAGAAAAAAGGTTAAAAGATCTCTTAGATCTTCAGGTGCAACTTGTTGAACATGTAGAGCAGTTGCTGAAGGGATTACCTTTTCCAGACAATAAGGATGAATGACTAAACTTGCCTGAGAACCTTCTAAAGTAGATTTGCTGTCAGATACAATTTTCTACTAGTTGCTCCATGGCATGCTCTTTTTTTCTACCTACTCCCACCAGCAGTGTCCATCCCTGCTAGGTGATAATGTTCCAACAGCTTCTGGCAGTGGGTGGAAACCTCTTAAAATCATAACAATAAAGCAACCCAGCTATCATTTTTATGGAAATGATAATTAGTAAATCAGTTATTAATTCCTGGCTGTTAAGTCTTCTTCCCTGTTTTACTCTGAAGTTCTGCAGGAACTGAGCTGTCAGGTGTCTGATCTGAGAATTGAGTAAGGCAATGTTGCATGTTGGATGAAAAGACATGAGCCCAAAAGAGGGTTGCACTTAAAACAAGCGTGAGAAACCCTATTCCGTAGTCTAGTCATGGCTTCTAAGTGTAATAATATTTAACACTTGATACCTCTGTACCTGTTCTGTAAGTAAAATTAAGAAAACATTTAAGTCTGTTAATTCTGTTGACAGTAGAAACATAGTTTTGGGTTTGGTTTTTTTTAATGTTGAGCCTTCTTCAGATGGATTAATTCTGATAGATATCCTGATGGCCTATGGTTACAATTTCAGTGCTGACTATTAAATGTACTGAGATGTCAACACAGGTGAGAAAGGAGGAATCTTCCGAGAAAGGCATTTCCAGTGGTCACGGAATAAAATGAAATAGCACTGAATGTACTTGGGAGGAGGAGAGAATGCCAAGAAACATATGGGACGTGTTTTTCAGTCTGGTTTTGCTTTATTGTCAGAAATCTCTTTTTTCTTATGTAAACCCTGTCTTGCTTGGAGGGGAAAAAAATCCTACAGTTCTTTTTCAGAAAGGAAGTGTTTTTAATTTATCTTCCTCTGAATGTTATTATGTTGCTCTTACCTTACTTAGATCAGTATCTGTTAAACAGATTTGATCAGCCTAAAGCAAAAGGAACTTGCAGGTTTTGCTGTGTTGTAACAACAAAAAAAAAGGGGGAGGAAGAAAGATTAAAATAAGTATTTTTGCACTGCTGCATATATTTGGAGGTACACCATAACAGAAGCCCAAGATGTCTCGGATGTCTCAATTAACTCTGAATTGTTAATTATGACTACTTTTTCTTTAGGTAAAAAGACACAACTGTTAGCATTCAAATCAGTCTTCTAGTTGTTAGTGATTTACATTCACCTTTAATTGTCAAGTGGTTACCAGGTAATTTTTTGGGGTTTTTTATTTACTTTGTTAGGTGCAAGTGTTTGGATTGTATTCAGCAGAAGAGTTTCATGAAACATTTGACTGTCCTATTAAGGTAAGTGCTTGTTTTAATCTTTAGTAATTGTGTTGTTCTCATCTTCAATAACAGAAAGGTCACATTGAATCTAAATGAGAGAGAGGAATACCACTTCCTTGTAATGTTATTCAAGTCACTAGAAAATAGTTACCTATCTCAATATAAAAGCTTTTGATCTGGTTAGGCAGGAGGAAAGCTGATCTTGGTTTTGTAAGAAGTATTATTGAGTTTTTCAAATACAAAAGGCAAAGTGAAAGAGAAAATGTCCTGGTTCAGCTGTTACCTGTCTCAACATATTTCTTTCTTTGTAGATCTTTGATACAGATTCTGAGGGTTCTGCTAACTGTGAGGTCAATATTTTGCAACCAATTCATATCTGTTAAACCTGTCTTGGGATAAAGCAATGGGTGGTGATGCTGATGTACCTTGTCTGAAGGGAGAACTTCAGTTATACTCTGCATGAGAGACGTGTGGCTGCATGACTCTTGAAAAAGCACTTCCAGTAGGCATATGGGAAGATCCAGCTTTTTTTAACAAGAAACATTTCTTGCAGGAGGAAAGGTGGTGTGAGTAAATGGTTACATTTTGCTGCTTGGGGTCTTCCATATCGCAGCTCCACTTCGGGACGGAATAAAGGAATGAGGTCATTAGGTTTTCACACACATCAGATGTGACTCACTTGCCTTCTAGGGCCTTACTGCTCTTACAGCTTGATCTCCCACGCTTGACTTATAACACATAAGGCAAAGAGGCTGTTTAAGGTGCATTAATGCTGCTACACAAGGTTGGCCTACAATGGGACTGAGGTGTATGTGCCCTTTAGGTAGGCTCCAAACAAGACTTAATCAGGGTAACCTTGCGCTTGCATGGTCCTAATTCTACTGCCTGCTGTGCAAAAAAACGTAGTTGTTTGGTGTAACATGGCCTTCAGTGTCAACTGTGTGACTTGTCATGTGCCATATAATATGGAGAATTTTCTTCTTTTCTAGGGGGAAAACAAAAAAGGTTTGTCTAAAACAACTAGGCTCTATTTCAGAGAAAGAACTTAGCTGTAATACTTGATACTTGACAAAGGCTTATCTATTCCAGGAAGTGATATGGTGCTCTGTAAACTCTTATTCATGCCACAATCCTCTCTCTTTCTTTTTTTTTTTTCTTTTTCCCTTCTCCCTCCCCCAATCCCAGATTGTTGCTGTTCATCCTCATTTTCTAAGATCCCACTGCAAGCAGTTTGTAACAGGAGGAAAAAAGGTAAATAATGTAATGTAAAAGTAAGTAGTGTAATGAACTTAAGCTGTCTTTAAACAGCTTTTAAAAATAGCTCAGAAGGCTATGTGATTTTTAACACCTAGAGCAAAGAATTCTGCTTTTTCCTTCTCTTTATGCATTATATTTCAAAACATTTTTATTTAATTAAGGCTAATTTGGCAGAGGACGTGCACTTTTTATGTTAAAAGCATGTTGCAACAAGTTGAGCTTCAGAGTAGAAATACTTCTGTCTACATAGTCTGAACAAAATGTTATTTGCATTTCCTAGGCCAGATATTCTCCATTTTAATTTGTTGGAATGGGAGCAGAAGTTAGACCTTAATACTGATCTTTTACAGTGCATGTTGGTCTTGGTGTTTGGGATTTTTTGTTTGCTTTATCTGTGGGTGATATGTATGTTTGTTTGTTTGGGTTTTTTTTTGTTTTGTTTTTTAAGTAAACAAACCCATCTGCATCAGCTCTTCTTGATGGTGTTGGTTGGTTGGTTTGTTTTCAAAGGAATTCGGGGGCTCTCGGTAAAGTAGAGCTCCCACTTTTTTAAGTACTTGTATCGGTATAGTTAAAGTCTTCTACCTGGAACAGTTATTTTCAATGTGCAGTTAGGTGTCTTACTGGTGTAGGATGCAGTTCTCCGTTCTGGATTACAGCTGTTTCCAGGTCCTACAAGTATCTTTTATCACATTGCATATTTTCAGTCAAAATATGAGAAGTTTGATTTGGAACAGTTTCTTGAATTCATGGAATTTTCCTGTTGCCTTCTCTTATGAATTAAGGATGAACAATCCACACTTATAGATGCATCAAACCGAATGCCATGGCTATCCCTTAACAGCATGTAAGAAATACAGACTTCCAGTGCTGAATACAACTTAACTTTCATTAACAGTCCCATATGTTTCAAAGCATAGCTGTATTTTGTTTTGCTTTTTAAGTGGCATGTATGCTTGACAGTTTTTGCTGGCTGGTTGGAGTCAGTGTTGTCCTAAAATAATGCACAGTCAGTGTATGTCTTTGTCAGCCACCAGTTTGTGAAGCTTTTTAGTGCTGATAAAAGGGGTATGGAAAGAGAGAAGCAGGGAATTAATGGAACGGGGCTCCGTCAGGTGGTAAAAGAGCTTGCATTCACCTGATGCCGAACAGAAAAAAACATCAGGGAGTTAACACATTCTCTTTGGTTATCTTTGATTACTTGACAGGTTGTTTTATATTCTATCCTCTGGGGAATGGTATACTCGTTCTTAATGCATTCATTTTTTGCTGAGGAACTTTCCTCTTCAGGAAAACTTTAATTGACATCTTAACATAAGGTATTTAGCATTGAAATAAATGTCCCTTGACACCTGCAATTTGATTTTATTGATACATAAAAGCAACAAATAAAACCTCTTAACCTTGTGGTAGAAACCCTTCCCCTTTTCTCCTTTCCTCTAAAAGAAGCATGTGTGCTTGTGTAAAGGCAACAACAAAATGCTCTGAGAAAGTTAGATTCCACCTACTTATTTATCAAAGATATTATTTTTTTCTGAAAAGAAAAAGGCCTTGAAAATAATCCCTGCTTTTTATTTATACCTCTCAGTTAAGTGTAAAGCCAAAGAGGTGCATGTGAACAGCAGGCAGTGGTGAGTTGGTTTGCAAGTAAGGAGAAGCAGGCTGAAGCATACCACCTCAGCCTGTGGACCTTGCATCTCTCCCTGTGTCTGGAGGTTGTGTGGATGGGGGAGTTCCTTTGGGGAGGTGGGCAGGACCTCTTGTGGCTCCTGAGGTCTCTGGCTTTTAGCCTTTGCTTGAAGCCCTCGTGCTATGCTCCTTGCCTGACCTGCATTCAAAAACATGGTGTGAAGTGTGGGAACTCTTCATCCAAATGGTTGAGGGGTCTGGGTTTGTTTTTTGTTTTTCTGGGAGATGGTGACATAATTTATATTAGCTTTTTAAATGTTGATATTTTTTTAAAAAAATTGTTAAGATGATATGAGCAGGTAAAATGACCCGGAAAGAAAAGTCACTTCCTCAAACCCCTCTAGCTGCATTATGAACATTGTTGTTTCGAAGTATAAGAAGGATGTTCTTGATTTCCTGTTTCAATTTCATTCTTATTTTGGTTTACAGTGAAACAAAATAAAGAAGCCAAACCACACATGCACACAGGAATTAAGGACTTGCCCCCTACTTGAACGCTCTGGTTTGTCTCATCTCAAAAAAACGCTTTAAGACCTGCTTAAATTTATTAATTTTATAGCCAAATATCTGCCCAGTAGGATCCTCAATAAACAAGATGGGGGACTGTAACTGTTAATTATTACCCCCTTAAATTTTTGAGAAATATACAATTCTTCATAAAAATATAAAATGTAGAGAAAATGCACTTTTCAGTTTAAAGACAGACCGCAGAGCATTCTGCAGATGTTCAAGGTGAGCAACAATCTCTTTTTAAAAAAAAAATGTAGAGAGGGAGGGGAAAAAAGTGCTTCAGGGACACACAGCACAGGTTCTCCATTCCCAACAGAAGTGGATGTTTGGAACTTCGGTGAAAACTGTCGTGTGATGCTGAGATTTGCCATATCTTAGAAGCTCAGCCGTACCTAAAACTGACTTAGGAGCAGTGCTCCCTGGGGTAACTTTAAATCATTGCAGGTTGTTGGAAGCTTAACTCTATCATGCATATGTTTATAGAGTTGCTTAACTAGGCATGTACTAGAGTCCTTTTAAGAGCAGGTTTTCTCTATATTGTATTATGAAATAATTAACCAATTTAAATTGTTTGCTTACTAAAGCACTAATTTTTGAAAGTAAAGAGCTTTCATTAAGCTTGGGGTAATATTGCCTTCTGTTTTGGCCTGGAAAAGCTTTTTTTCATCCCTTTTTTTAATGAACGAATGTTATCTGTGTCTAGAAAAAAGGCAGGTGCTGTGGAAATTGTTGACACAATCACAGTGAAAAGCAATAGGTACCGTACTAAATAGAGGTGCTTCCCTGCTCCCCTCCCTCATATCTTTGCAATTAACTACAGCATCATTGTGATCACTTGGCAGATGATGGTAACCATGAAATAATAATACCATATATTGTAAATAACAGGGCATTTCTGTCCAGAGCAGACAGTAGAGCTTCAAAGCAAGGGAAAAGACAAATACTGTGCTATTGAAGGCCATAACCTTCTACCCTTTTAAAAAAAGGTCTAATCTTAAAAAATAACAGGGTAAAAGCCAACTAAATGAGGGTGGTAAAGCTGAAAACAAGGTGTTCTTTATTTAACTGTTAGAGTGCTGGTCTTTCCCAACACATCAGCTAAATGAATGTTATTGCAAAGTCCAAGTATCCATTATATCCAGAGGTTTAAAGAGGCAGAACTAACAAAGAAGACTGAAGTCAAGGTATCAGGTACTGCATCTTATGGAAGGTAGCTTAGGAGAGCAGGACAACTTGAGGTTTCTTTCTTGGCGGAGGCATTGGTGAGACTCCCTATTTCATGTTTTGATTAACATCAATAAGCACAGAACTTTTTTGTAGTAAAATTCCTAGGAAAGTGAATCCTCTGAAGTGATTGAGTCATCTGCTGAATGTATGCTATCGATGCTTGTAGGGGGTTCTCTACCCAGCATGGTAGTAGGGGCAACAGCAGAATTAAGCAAAGGAATTCTGAAACCAGTGTGGGAGTAGGATATTCAGTACCTTAAAGGATTGGGCTTCCTCATTTGCCTAGGACGTGCATTTTGTGTAATGTGTTGATTTTGAGTATCTAATCAGAAACTTTTTAAGGACTAGGGTACCAAGATAAAAATGAAAAATTTTATTTTCAAAAGTCACAAAATCTGTGACTGTCAGCAGCCTTATCTTTATATGTCTCTGTATCTACATCTATATAATATGTATTTTTATATATATAGTGGAAATAGATATAAAAACATTTTTAATGGGGTCTGTATTTCTTTTGCTGGAGAAGATACACTATAAGAACTGGTTTTCAAACACTGACATGTCTGAACAAGTTTGTCCCATTTATCCTCCCAGAATTAGCATATGAGCATATCAATGCCCATGCTTAAATATTATACTTTTTTCTTCGTCTGTTATAAAAGCAGAGAGAACTTAGTGTTACCTGGGGCAAATTCCTCATTATAAAAACCTCATAATATCTGAAATACTATTTCAGTGTTAGAATCCTGGGCTGGACCCATGGTGTCTGCTGCCTGACATGCCAAACAAGACTATCGAAATTCCTTTCCACTCCAGGTGGAGCAATGTCATGTACAGAGAAGGGACAGTGATGGCGAACAATGCACAAGCAGGAAAAGAAATAGCATTCTTAGGGTTCTGCAACTGCTGTTATGGGTAGTGGAATTTGTATGTTTAAGTCAGGTCTCCTAGGGAATGTCTCAGATATTATTTTTTTTTTAATTGTCTGCTTTTTAGTGTCAGCAGATGCACTTTGCTTTGTAAGTAGATGACCTTTACCTCTGAACCCTATGATATGTACTTCATAATAACTGGTTGGACTATTTTGACAAATTATTAAATTGTCAGCATGCTGTTTGCAGCACAGTCCATTTTTAGAAAGCAGATAGTCAGCTGTTTGGCATTATATTGGGTAGAAGAGTACCAGACAAGAAAGGCAGATTGCTTTGTAAGCTATAAAATGTCAGTCAGTAAATACTCAGAGGTCTGGTTTAAGTGAAGAAAGAGTAAATACTATGGCAATTTCTGTCCATGCATTGGAGAATTTACCATAAGCAGGAAACAAACTGCAGCAGCAAGCAAGCCACGCTAATACAGGCCGGCAATTTGCTTGCCACGATGTATAATGCGCAGATGTATCCCACATTATTGAGCAGATGAGACTTTGATATGTAGTCATGTGCTGTTTGCTTAATAAGCAGATTATTTGGCTTACATTTCTTTTTTATTATTACATGGATGTGTATTTCTTTTTCATTATGAAAACCCAAATGTTCTGCTTGTGCTGTAACAAACAAATTTGGTTTGTGTAAAGAGAGAGTGGATTGTAGTCTTGTGTGCGTGTAATATGTAGTTGTGTGTTTTGCAAATGGCTGTGTAGAAAACTTTTTTAATTGAGGTGGCAAGCAAGGAGAACCTAAATATATGAAATGTGTGAAAGCTTGTGTGTCTGCCTGCAAGGCTGCAGGGCTTGCTTTCCAATGTGTTAAATCTGTAGCTCTTTGTGAATAGGCAACAGCAGGAATTTAGCAGCTGAGTTATTAGAAGTATAGCCTAATTCAAGTCCTGTGGCATTTGTTTGTATTAAACATCTCAAAATTTCTAGTTTCTTTTTCCATGAGCTACAGTAGCCACTCCTGTTCCATATCTCACCATTGCCTTCACTTACCTCCCAATGCTGCTGTTCTCTGCCACTGCCTCCTTGCTCGATTTCCCTTGACTGCATCTCTTGCTCTCCCTGCCATCCACACCCCAGCTCCTTACACAACAGCATTTTGTGATGGTATTTTGAAAACTCATCTTTGGTTGAAAACTTGAGGGTTACATTATTCTCTGCCTCGTTTGAGCTCATCCAGTCCATCGCTATTCCAAACAGAAGTGATAATTTTTTATTGTTGCTATATATTTTCCTTGGGATGCACGATTAAACAGTAAGTCTTCATGTGGCATGCTGTTCTGTGTTACTCTCAGGTATCTGTTAATCTTGGCTGTGGCTGTAAATGTTGTTTTTATGCTGAAAACAATAAATATCTGTAGTGATCACTTGTAACCATGGCAGTAGCATTTTAGGGTTTTGTGATCTTGCTTGGCTAAAGGGAGAGTCGGTGACACAGGTGCCAAAAAACAGAACAAATGCCACAGGTAGGCACACCTTCACATTTAGGCAAACAAAATCAGGACAAGGAAAATATAGGGAGTTTTTTCCTAGTTTTTATTTTGTGAAATTAGAACTCATCCAACAGTGTTGCAATAGGGAAGGAAAGGGAAGGATGGCTCTTCATTTACAAATGGAAGTCTCAGCCACCTTCGCATGTGAAGTTCCTCTAGATCATTACAGTAAAGGTGCTGTGTTGAAACAAATTAATGATGCTGTACGTAGTGCTTCAGTAAGAGTGCATTTCCTCTGAAACTTTTTGCTGTGAGAGAACAGACATCTTTTAATTTCAGTGTTTTGTAAGTGGAATGAAATTCAATTGAATTACTTCACCATATTGATACTACCAAAGCTGTAATCATTGGCTCCTTTGTTCAGAGAATTGAGAATTCCTGTACATAGTTTAAAGACTGGGATTACATGTAATTAGTGTTAATGGTAATTGAATGAGAAGCTCCATTAAATCCAAGCACTAGTCTATTCTCTTTAGCACTTGCACTCTAAAATAGAGTTTGAGTGCTTTTTGGAGGAGGTTAATCTCCTGGTAGTGAAAGACAGAGGTGTATTCACAAATCCAAGAAAATTAAATCCACTTGTGTTTAAAACCAAAGTGACTCCTGCACCATCCTCTTGTCTCGTGTGTTTCAGTGTGTCATTTTTCTTAATGATCCAGTGGACAAGCATAAGCAGTTAAGAAGACTTGCAAAATAGTTAGTGTACTATCAGAAGATTGTACTGTGAAGGAGTGTAGGTGGGGACCCCAAAAGTCAGTTTGTTTTATTTTAGCTATATTACCATGTTGTGGTACATGCGAGAGATGCTGGAAGTGTGTTCTAAGCACTACTGCATTCTAACATAGAACTGGAAAGATTTACCAGAGCAAATCAAAAAGGAGAAAATATAAACTGTATTGCAGAAAATGCAAGAAAGTGATTTTTGTGGCTGCTGTTGAAATATAAGTACTGTGAATGCTGACTGCCAAAATACGGGATTTATGGGAAATAAAATATTTTTCCTCTACCAAAAAGAGAGGGAGGTAGTAGGAGGAACTCTTCCAGAAATGGTGGATTTTTGTTATGTGTCTAGTTTTCTCTTGAAGTTTTAAATGGCTTTCTGGTGCGATAAACATTTCAATGTGAAGACAGAAAGGAAGACTAAGAAATAGATTAGGCTGCTTATTTTAAGAGGCATGCATTCAGTGGATAGCAGTTCCAAAATGCTCAGCTAAGTTCTGGGTTCAGTAACTCAGTTTCCAGGTGTCATTGCTGTAAGAAATAATAAATCACATTATGTACATCAATAAAGTGCAGATAATTGCCCTATTGCGCTTACTGATACAAAAGAGGGAATTCAGGGTGCTGCAGTGATTCAGATTCACTTTCCGTGTTTATTACAGGCAATATCAGACTGATGTCTTTACTGCCTTCGTCTTAGAATTTAATTAAGCATGTACTTAGAGTTGAGCATAGACTGAAGCAGGTTTTTTTTTAATTTTCTTTTCTCCTCCCTGGTTCTTTCTCAGGTCACTTATTTTCTTTGCGGTTTCTTACTCAGGTAGACAGTCATGAAAAAGCATGATGTTCACAAACCATGAACAGTAACAAAACAGCTGCCAAGTGTCATTCCAAGCTCACTCTGGCTTTTGTACATAACAAATAAGTTTAAATCATGATTCACTCACAAGCAGAAAATATTCAAAGTTCGGGTAATATCATTGACATCAACCAGTTTTAACCTTTTACATCATCCATGTCAGTTTTTGCACCCTTGTCTGGTAAGTCCAGATGAAAATACTATGTATTTCACTGCCGTCTTTATTGGATGGTATTGAAAGAAGAATCCAGACGACAGTTCTTTTTCCATTGAGCCTTTCCTTAGGAGTTTTGTGAACTAAGAAAAAAGTAATTTTTAAGGCTGGATCAGCACAGCACGTAGTTTTTGATGATATTCTTATCCTCTGAGTGGAGCTAATTAGTTTGGGGTGAGGGCTGCTCCCGTGTTTCACATCCACCTACCAGTCTGCTGATGGAAATCTCTCTGTATGGCACTGCCTTATGAGTGTAAATATTACCCCTGCTTTCACTATCTTGCCTTGGTTGCTATAAAATAGCATGTTCTGTAAGAATTTTCTTGAGTAGCTTTTTCATTGGTGGAAGAAAAAAACCCTAGACCAACTGAAAGATGGGCCTTTATGTAAGCTGTGTGGAGGACACAGAGTCATTTTGAGTGGGATTAAAGGAGCAAGATATGCTTGAGTGGGAAGTTTGATGTCTGCAGTGCACACAAAAGTTTCTGATGAGACTATCCTAGGTAGTGACAACTTTAAACTTTTGGAAAAAATACTTGTCTTTTAGTGCCATCTTGTGGCTTTAGGAAAGAGAGGCAGTATGTGTAACTCCCATTAAAAATACCTTATTTTGTTGATAGATGTTACTGTAAGCAACTAGTGTCTTATCATTTGACATGTTTATGCAAATATGCAGTTTGGGAAACCCTGTATAGAAAAGCATGTACAGCTGGATCTTACATAGAAAATTAGTAACATAGGTATTTGTTTTAAGTTTTAGCATGGTAAAAGTCCTGGCAGGTAGCAATTTTACACCTCCTAATGGTCGTTGTGCACTCATGTGAGCTTGGGTTCAGGTTGTGCATGTGCATGCACGTGGGTGAACTCATGCAGAAGTTGGTTGGACTGGTACCGTAGAGTATGATCTTAATAGATGCTTCAGCTTCTTACTTGGGTATCCCTCCAAGTGCTGCACTTCGCATCACTCCAAGTGATTCCATGTTATAATCTTATTAAATAACTTCCCACAACTATGCAGGAACTGGTAAAAGAGCTGGACTGTTATGCAAACTGTCTGCATGTAGTTGAGTTTTTCTTTGCTGTTGCAAAGCATGTCATACCATCTCCTTATGCATTTAGATATGCTAAAAATCCTTCCTCATTTGCAGAACCTGTGATTCCCAATCACACAAGTTTTACAATCAGCAGCACTTTGCACATGTGGGACTAACGCGCAGCATCTCTAAGAGCTCTGTGGAAGGCCAAGTGGGGCCAAGCAAAAAGTCACAGGCTTGGGGTCTTAGACAGTGTTCTTTGAATACCTGTTTTTTGGAGGGAAGGAGGAGCCTATCGTGAGATTAGTGGATGGGTGTGAGGTGACGTGGTTTCTTTACCAGCCTTCTGAAATGTTGTCACTAGTGCTGTAGTTTTAGGTTCTCAAATGCCTTAATTTCTTTATCTTCAAAACTGAAATAGTTCTATTCCTTTGGAGAAACTTGAGGGAAGACCTGCTTATTAATAATACTATTAAAGAAACTTGAATTCTCTAGTGTAAAAGATTTTGAATGTATATGTACTATATGAAGATGGTTGATTTTATTTGCTTTTGATTTGTGATAGGCATGTATTTTTCATTGCCTTTGAAGGAGAGTAAGCGATAATGAAGCAAAAAAATACTTCCTGTGTTTGCATACGGTACTGCACCACAGAAATACTTCTTGTTGCATTTCTTTGTAGTTGCTGTTATATGAGAGGGGCTGGATGAATAGATGGAAGCCTTCAGTTTTACATGAAGGGGAAGGAAATATAAGAAATGTTAAATGGAGAGGACATTTAATTGCTTGGGCTAATAATATGGTAAGTATTGTTGGTCACCTCTGCTAAATGAACAAAAATACTGCTGCATTACATTGATATTTGAAATGTTTTGATGATAATTGCCAAAATATTCCATTTTAAAATGGTACATTTGAGGAAACAAGTATAAAGAATAGCGGTTTAGCTCCCATTTCTTCATAGACATTTCTTCTGGGGTTTCCTGCTGGCTAGTCACTGTTCTCCGTATGATTGCCATTTCTGAAGAAATTACGAAAAGTATCTCTACATACTACTGTTGGACACGGTCACTAATGTATACTATTGTATGGCAGAGTTTTGACCAGTGCAGTTTATTGAAACTGACTGAGGAAGGAATGCTAATTTTTATAAATAACAGAACATCTCCACCCTGCACCACCCCAAAATAAAACCCCAAACCTGTCTGGGTTTTGTAATTAGTACTGAGGTGACATTATCATATGCACTTCTAATGTAGCAGGTTATAAAAAATGATAGTAGTAATTTCCCATTTTGGTAGGCCATTAGAAAAGGCTAGACTTTGGAGAAAATAGGCCCTTTTTGCTCTATGTGTAATTCATATTTTAAAGGAAACCATTGCTTTCATGCTGAGTATTGCATTTCACCTATCACTGTATATCTAATTGATGGGTCAAGGTCTGTGTTTTAAAGCTCAGCAGTGAGGGATATGTTTTTAAGTGTGTATCATGTCTAAATTCCAAAGTCTTATTTTAAAAAAGTGGTGAAAGTACTTCTGAAACACTAGCTTTTTTCCCTGCTATTGTTTCTCCTTCCTGAGAGGAAGTATTTGTTAAAATATTTTAAAGCCATTGTTCCTTTATTCCTTTCAAAAACAGTTTGATATGAAATTGTTAGAGGTCAGCTTATATTTATTTGCTCCCTTGTAATAAGTGCATTAGGATTGAAACTTCAATGACTGCCTGATCGACATAACATTATCTTTTTTGAAGGTTTTGTTCTTTTCAGAGCCATACAATTAAAATATATATTCTGGGTGAATCTGCTGGGAAAGGGTAGGACAGTTGAGGAGAGCTATCCCTAGAGATGATGTGCCACATCAGAACACAGAATAATAATAAAATGTTGAGAGCCATCTGTCAGAGACAAAAAGCCATGGTCAGGGCCTATCTTTCAATGAAAAATGAAATGACACTTGCCCTCGAAAAGATTAATGTATTTGGTTATTGGCCTTTCCCTTCCCCCTTTACCTTTTTAGAAATTTCTCCATCCTCTGGCAAGGTTTTGTGTTCCATTTTTTTTTTTCAGAGTCAGTGAAAATTTTTTATGGTTTTGCTTCTTACTGTCTGTGTGGGGCTACCTAGTTTTTATTTTCTTGTGCCTTTTTTAATATTTTATTTTGGCACACTGTATGTGAGCTTGTTAAACACTGGATATTCTGAGGTTATTCAGCCACGGTCTAATTCTGCTTGTCAGATGCTCAGGTTTACTTCTGCACTGTCTTCTTCCTCCATAGCCAAGAGTGTAAGTTTTACAAACTGAGACACCTGAGGACCAAATCCTTAGAGGTATTTGTCTGTCTAACTCACATTTGAATGGGTTTTAGGCTCCTTCATGATAGGAAATTGACTTTGGAAGTCCTTCCAGTTCACAATGCAATCCTAGGCTACTGATTTGAAAGGCATTTTAAACATAAGCTTGTCTATCCCATATAGGGTTTACTGCCTTGTAGAAAAATGGAAGGTGTGATATAGGTCACTTTTATCTGAAAGTCATCCTTGAAGACAAAGTGATAAGATTAATAAAAGACATCTTCATTAAAATGCAGTTCAGGCAAGATTGCAAATTTTATCAGATGAGCTTAGAAAATGCAAAGCATAAGCTCCTTGTTTGTGTTACCCACAGATCTGGGCTCTGTATGTTGCAGGTGCTATATGCAAGTTTTTTCTGAAACCTTGATGGCTATTAACCAAAGAGAAGCTGATAGAAACGTGTTCCATGCTCACAGTTCTTCAGTGACAAAGATCACTGAAAAAAAAACCCTGGTGCACCCCTATACCACTTACTGCTCCTTGTGATTTAAAGAAGGGGTGAAAAAACCGCAAACTTGGTATAGACCGTGACCCCTGTGTTTCAACCCTTTGACTTATGAACAGTTGAATCTGTATAGCTGGAGACACAGAAACTCGCAGTCGGGGGGGAGCAGAAACAGGCCAGGGAATGTTTTAAATCAGTGTTGTCACTAGAAGAATCCTAACATGGAATGGCATCCTGGACACTGACCTTTCAAGGTCTCTTCCATCCCCTTTCTGTGATCATGAGAGTTGTTCTTTAAGCTCAGTGAGCAGAAGAGAAATATCTCCTAAATACTGTGTTTTCTTTTGGGGACTTTTGTTTTTAAATCACTAAGAACAACTCATTACTTACCATGAAATTAATCTCCATTTTGCTATTGGAAAGGTTATAGCTTACCTTGTCTAAATGGCATGGAAAAATCTGATTAATGGCTCTTTTTTTGCCCTCTTTCTCAAATGACTTTAATCTTCCTTTCTTTAAACTTTTTGTTCTGTTAGTTTAGGAGATTCCCTGAGGAGGCAGTGAAAAATCACAGCATACAAAACCAAGCATCATTTAAATATGCTTGCTTTTCTGTTTTAAGTAAGAGTAGGAATGCGTTTCTGGAGAAGTACATATTGGCTTCATTTATCTTAATGAGCTGTTACTTCACCTGTTTTCTTTTTCCAAGGTAGGAATTACTGCTTCTCTACAGGAGCTGTTGTAGAAGAGCTGGGATTTCTTGTTTCTCCAGTAGTAGCACCAGCCCAACAAAGCTGAACTGGTTCATGACTGGAGTTGCTAATATGCCATTCATTCACTTATTTTATCTTTTCATTTGGCATGTGAATTGAATATATCTAATTTACTCTAGTCCCTTTGTTCCGTCACCTCCTGGGTTAGATGGGTCTTTGTATCAGCAGCTTTTTCTGTTGGCACACTCAGCCCTACCCTGAAACGTATGCCATAAACGCTATGACCGCCTTAGCATACAAAATAGTATGGGATATGATGAGTAGGAGTGTGTCATACTGAATAAAGTTCTCTTGTATTTAAACTTTCAGGGCGTGAAGATACTTGACATGATCTCCAAGCAAAGAATTACCAATGTGCCTCGAGATGACATAAGCCTTCGCCCAGATATGTATCCCTGCAGCCTTTGCTGGAAGGATAATTTAACGCTGATTATTGGCTGGGGAAATTCAGTAAAGGTGCAATTACCTGTCTTTGTAATAAATGCTTGCTGTTATCACAGACAAACAGAGATTATTTCTGAAAAGCTAAGACAATCGAAAAAAATAGAATTTGGTTTGACTGCAGTGTGCAGAACTCCTGCTGCCATAGAAATGTCATTGGACTGACCCTCATGAAGAGGAGGACGAGTGATAGACACCCAGCGGTCAGACAGATCTCCGTGTGTGAGCACGCAGCGAATGTAATCCTCAGGGACACTTCTCTCCTCTGTGCCTCGGAGAGATTTCCTCTTTTGAAAGCTTTTAGTGGGCTGTTGAATTCATTTCTTTTGATTAGCATTGAGGAAAACAACTTACCATGAGGCATTTTTGGAGGGTTGTTTTGGAGGCTGAGGAGGTTGTGACTGTTAAAACAGCCACATGATTTTGGTCAACTATTGGGGGGGGGGGGGGGGGGGGGGGGCGGGGGGAAACAAGGGAGGAGGGATGGGGGAACAGGCTTTTGGGGTTTTGTACTGCTTTCAGCAGGGAACTGGCATTTTCAACTTGTGCACTGCAGACTGTGATGTGCTCAGACCAGCACCTGACATGAGGTTGTTACAAGCCTGTTAGCTGCTTTCTAATAACAGACTGCTACCTCACTGCACAGTGGGAAATTAAAAGTACTCAGTAGGAGTAGATGGAAAGGGAGGGTAAAGTGAGGTAGGTGAAGTGTAAAAAGCTTTTTGAGCATTAAACTTAAGAGTTTTACAAATGAGGAGGTTTGTCGTAAGTTTGGCATCTGTCTTCCGCCTTGTATTGTGCGTGCTTCACAGCATTTGGGTATTTGCATTCCTGTATATGTACATACTTCACTCCTGTTACCAGGAATTGCAATAGCATATTCTTACTGAAATTGTAAGGTAATGTGGCACAAAGTATGAGAAGATAGCAAAACCAAACCCACATATATGCTGCTATGAAGAAATCATAGTGGACAAATATTTTCAGGTTTCTCATGTGGTCCATCTTCCTTCTCCTCTGCCAGCGTATTTATAAGACTGCGGAGTACAGCTACAACTTTCCTGTCTGGTTTTCTTCTTCAGCAATGCATTGTCACTGTTTTACAGCCTGTGTTTTCAAAATACAGAAATGCATGCCCAAAAATTCCCACAAACTCCTTTTCTTATTGAGGTAAAGTTAGTATCATTTTAGGAATTACAGTTTGGTCATCATAATGATCCAGATCTCTGTTTCCTAGATTTGCTCAGTAAAAGAACGGCATGCCAGTGAAATGCGTGACCTTCCAAACCGCTATGTGGAAATAGGTATGATTGTACAAATGTGCTCATTTTCAAAATTATATAAACTTTAAAGGTCTGTTTTCACATTCTAGCCTGAAAAAGCTATTACACTTCAGAGGCAACATTTAGTCATAACGTAAATGTCCCCTCATTTTCAGTTGATGAGGTTGTCATAATGTCCGCCTGCATAGTTCAGCTTTTTTTTTTTGTATTTTTAAAGAGTCTTAAATTCTGTGCTCATCTAAAATCAACAGTGGATGTCTTAACTTTCCCTTCACACAGATTCCTACAGAGAACTTGGTTTTTCATCTTTTTTAAGTGATGATCAGTGTAGTAGCAAGGAGAAAATAGAAGCTGCTTTATTTGATTGACAACACTGCTCATAACTTCTTTTTTTAACATCTCTTTGGTACAGTGCTAGAAAATTGATTTGAATTTCTTTTTGTTGCCATTTTTGCTTCTGGATTTTATGTCGCCCTTTGCTTTCTTATTTATCTGGCTTAGGTGATGTGAATAAATTCTATTACTGCTAATATATGGAAAAGTCTTGACAAAATGTGTGTATTAAATAGTGTGTAAAGTGGAATTCAAAGGAAGTTTGGAGGGGAAGAGGAGATGAAAATGAAAAGTCACAGCTGTCCCCAGAAGAAGCTTCTGGGGAAGGGAAATACCTCTGAAGAGGTGGTGTGGGGAAGATAAACAGGCCCTCTGAGCCTCTTAAGACTGCAGTGTACAACAGTTTGTAAACTTTGGTGCTACCTTGTCTTGACTGTAATGATATGAGATTGTAGACAAGAGTGTTCAAGCAAGATCCTGACTCATGCCAAATTAGAATGGTGTGTGGCGTAGGTGCATACTCTGCTTTCTGATTTTAGGAAAGAACTGTTTTATAATAGCTTCTGAAAATTAGCTCGAGACTTGTTAAACTCTGCAGGAGCTCTGGACACTGAGAGATGGTGGCATGCCTGACAATTAACCGAGACCTGAAAGCTATTTGTTGTTTAAGATCACAGAGTCCCAACAGAATACATAACTGTGGAATTCTAGGGTATTTGAGAGAATTTTATCAAGGAGAAGTTCAGTCTTGACTTTTAGCCTTGGATCTTTTATATAATCTTTTCTGTACCCAAAAGTAGCTTCCAGAAAATAATTAAATGGTGTTATTTGCATAGTGACAAGTGAACAAGAAGAGGCAACTTCTACTTTGACTGTAATGTGTCTACGTGGAGAGAGCTAGTCTTACATGTCTATTGGAACTTCATTTAAAAAAACCCAAAAAGCTCTCATTAGACTGTTTAGGTGCAGACCTGAAGGTTGGAGATTTTTGCAGAAGTAACTTTTTCATCTTACACTTTTTAGCCTAAAATCTTCTCTGTGTTCTCGAGGACTGACATTTTTTCTCACTTAACCTGTTAACGATGTGCTTGAGACTTTTTCTGTCTGGTTTCAGGTCAAAGCTCTGCCAAATGCTGTCAGCAGCACTCATTGGAACATGGGTATTAGGTTGGGAGGGAAAAAGAGAGAGACATTATTTGTTCAAGTCTCAATATAAATTACAATAGCTTTTGATGTAGTCACATAAAAGATCTTGAGAGCTGTGTGTCATGCCATAGCATCTATTTCAATTTTATTTCAACTTTACTTTTCAAAGGCATAGCTGGAAAGTCTGATATTACTACTGGGCAGTCCAGCAACCAGTATAGGTTTTTTATGTATATATATAGTATAGTATTTACAAGACCATTAATATTCTAAGTGGATGCATAAGCTGATACACTTTCATAATGTAAAGAATTTATACAAGGCAGGGTAGCTGAATATCCTTCAGACGTTTTGCCTCGTAACATCTTGGCAACACACGAGAAATGAAACCCGTAAGACAGTATAACTTTTGTCATGTTTAGTGGTGTGGGATTTTTGTTGTTGTTTTGTTGGGTTTTTATCCCCCGCCACCTGGTTTTACAGTTTTGCACCTGGAATGAAAACCAGAAGTGGAGCAGGAGACTTTATAGTTGCTTCTCTGCTCATCAGGGTAATACATACGAAGTCTAGGGTAATACAGTGTTTTCTCATGTCTCAGCAGTTTGATATTTATGCTCTTCTAGAGCCTTTCTGAGGGCCTCAAAGTTCCACAATAGTATCATAGTAAAATGTGAGGGCATTAGTCGATCGTTAATGTTTCTTCAGTGGTTTTGCAGCCCAGTGAATAAGGAAACAGAGTGTTTCCTGCATAGCAAGTTAGGTACGTGGGATCCTGTGCAGTGAGGTCCTCCTTGTCTTCTGATTGTCTTGCCACATAGCTGTACTTCCTCTGAGGCAGGAAATACATACAGTCTACCGTGATGCCAAACCAGACAGCCCATAATATGGGTAAGTAACACCACTGAACTGTTCTAGCTGTTTTTACTTTAAAGAAGATCATGCTCAGATTACCTGTAAGAGAAATTAGATGAATTATACAGGTCTCATGCACTGACATCTGCATGGCATTGCTCATTTTATTTACATCTTTCAGTATATTAATGGTGCTTTCCTTCAGTAATCTTTTCCGTTGTCTCTGGTTATATGTTTCAGTTCGTTGCCTCCCTGGGTCTTCATTCAGTGTCGGAGATAAACTCCGGTGAAATGTTTCTATTTAGGTTTAAATGTATGTTAGCTGAGCAGATCCTATCAGTTTAGCTCTGTCAGCTACCGCTGTGAAGTCGTGTATTGATTAGAAAGTATTGGAATTGAGTTACAGGCTTAACATGGACTAAATGCTGTTGTGATCCTCCTTAAAGAGCGCTTGACCTCAGTGCTTGCTCCTGACACGCGTACAAAAGCTGTAATGCTGGACAGGGAACCCTTCCTCAACTGGAGCCCATGAGAAGGCTGATTGCTAAAGAACTAATTAGCACTTTGCAGTTAATAGAATGCCTTTTCGAAGCAGAACAGGGCATCTAGTCTTCGATGGTCTTGTCAAGTTGCTCGGGATTTTATGTACTTCTGTGGAGTAGTACTTTATCTCTGCCTCAGTTACTCGGGTTGTTAATGGCAGTGGAAAATGGAGATTAACAGTGCAAGTCAGTAAAAGACTTGAAGTCTATTAGGGACTTCCTATTCAATTTCTTCTAGCCCACATATTATCTGAGGAATCTCAGCTTAATTCCAGGTACTAACCAGCCAGCAGTGCCTCTTGAGAGCTTGTCTCTCCTCTGCATTCCCTCATATTCCCCACAAAGTAGAGTTCTGGTTTAAAAATCACATTTGGTGGATATGCTTGTAATAACACATCTGTATGTTTTGTGAGACAATACTGTACAACTGCATGGCAAGTTGAATCACGTATTTTTATCTGAAAAAAAAAAATGATGGGAATATTTATTTTTTGCTTTGTGAAGTGAGATAGTGGGATCTACCATGCCAGCTTTTTTGTCGTTGTATAGAAAGAACTTAAAGCTTAATTAGTGTATGTGGTGAGCAGGAAAGTAACTGTGACTAAATGTCGTCAACTTTATATGCTGATTTATGCAAACATTTCATTGGAGCAAGTCTGCTACGCTCCAAGAAGGAAATTGCCAAAAAAAAAAAAAAAAAAAAAAAAAAGAAAGGAAAAAAAAATATAAAAGAAACCAAACACATTTATGTAACGGATTTCACCTAGACTTTTGCTCATTCTGTTTTGCCACAAGCCGAACCAATCATTTATAGATTTCTTGATAAAATTAGTCAAGACTATCCTAAATGTTTTCCCTGCTAGTTAACAGTTTCCTCAGTTCAATGTGTAATGGAAAAAAGAGTTTTTCAGAATATTAACTTCGAAGCTGTGAAACATAAGCTCCTGACTTTCTAGTTGTCATCAAGATTCCATGGGATTTCCTTAAAGTCTGTGTGTGTCTGTAGCTAAACGGTTGTACAAGAGATTGCCACATTTCTAAAGATTATTTTTACTGCTATGTGAGATGGAATAGGGGTAAAATGATTCTGGCACCACAGTAGCACTCCTATTGCACACAACCTGACTGTAAGTAAAACAGCAAATTGTAACACTGCTTACAGTAGACAAAACATTTTTCTAGTTTAATAGAAAGAGTGGACCTCACCAGATGGAGGATTACTGGCGTGATGAGGTAGTGGGATTTTTCTCCTGATGTTTCCGATTAGTGTGATGCTATAATTGAGAGAAATTGGTTTATTTTAGTAGCAAAACGCTTGCTCGTTTCTGTTCTGTGCTGGTGGCAAGTAGTAAGGCAACAGCTTTCAGTGGCAGAGGCTTTAAGAGTTGTAAACCTAGGTGGGGTGTTTTTTGTTCAGTGATCGTATTCAAGTAACAGTATAATTTTCATTGTCCTGCTTTGCTTTAATGAAAATGTTCATCTTTGCCCAGTAGCATTTGAAGTTATATATAAAATGATTGACTAATGGTTGTTAAATTTTCTCTAAAGCTTTTCTGAGCCTTCAACATTTGGACAAGAATAAATTTGAATATGACTTTTCCAAGCGTTTTGATTATAAATAAATAGTAGACAGTGTGAATTCCAAGTTTGGAAGCATTAGTTTTTGCTAATTATTGATGTATAGAACCCACCATTGATTTTAGTCTAACCCTACTGCTCTTCCTACTGATTTCAAGGAAAAAGTCCATTAAGATGCCATCACAATATATACTTGATCAGGTAAATAGTTGATTGATTTCACAAACAGTAGTATGGATAGAACGTTTTCGGGGAGTTCTGAGGATATTCATGCCCAAATAAGGGACCTTCATGTGGGTTAATTTTCTGCTTCTCCCTAGAAGTTTACAGTTCCTTTTGAGTCACAGTTGACATTTCTTTAAAGGGGCACATCCTGAGCCTTCTGCTCAGGCTTCTAGTCCAGAGGTAGGTCTGCCCTGGAAATTTGAATATTTGAAGAATGTTGCAGAGTCTTACGGGGGGTAAAAAATATTTTTAAGGAAATACTTAAAGGCTGGGGCAGGTGTTTGTATATGAAGATTTTCAGAGAAAAATATGAATGTTAAAATAATAAGAGATCTGTGTTTTCTTCAAGGATTTTGTTGGATAGTACACCTAAAAGTAAGAATATTCTTTTATTTCAATAAAAATATACCATGTTTATATGTTTATGCTTTGTGATTTGCTTCTATGCGTCTGAAGACAGCTGAAGTGATGCTTATGGAACCTTTTCTGGTCCTCTAGCTGGAACTGGATGCACATACTGTGGAAAAAAGAAATAATCTTATATTTTGTATCAATTCAGCTGTATGCAAAGGGGCATAGCTAATCAAAACATGCAGGGTTTTTTTTCTATTTTGTTTTGCATAAATAACCTAGCTCGGTAAAAGCATTGGTGGTGGAGAACATCTTGAAAACACTTAAGGGTAGGCTGTACTGCAGTCTACAGCAGTGACTGTAAATTTTGCAGATGTGCCTGAAGTACATGGTTAAAAGGTAATTTGGGAATGTGTAGTGGTATCACCCTAGCAGCCAACAGCGCACCAGAGTTCTGGGTAAGATGAGCCAGTTCACGATGCTTTGTGGCTCTGCTATTCTTGCTATATGAGTGGGCCACCTAAAAATTACCTTGTGTGTTGGCTTTTACATTTTTTTGTATATTGTGTCATATGGAATTAAAACAAACAAACAAAAAATCCTTCTTTTTCTTAAGTGAAAGCTAACACTTTCTTAACACACGTTAAGTTTCATGTTAATTCTTGGTGAATTTCACGCTGTAAATCTGCAGTGGAAAAACAGGGGGTGCTTTCTGAGATCTGGTTAAACGAAATAGGACGACTTTTGGGTTAAACGAAATAGGACAACTTTTAGTTTCAGTCCGCCGCATGTGTGTGTATCTTTAAATTCAGGATAAAATTGCTTTATAGAGTTTGGATAAATAATGTAGCAAATTTTTTTTATTTATTTATTTCTGTTGGTGGTGTATTTCTACATTTTGTTTAATGAACAACAAAAAAAAATTACAGGTTTCTTCTTTTTGCTTCCTGGTAATTGGTTTGACAGCTGTACATAGATGCTGAACATAGAATAGATCCACTGTCAGCATATCTTCCACCTTCTCTTATGACAGGCATAAACATGTATGACACATGGCCATACCTCGGTCATTCCCATTTACTTCAATACTGTTTTAATTGTTTTGCATCCTTTGCAAATTACCAGAATTTCTGCAGTGCCTCAATGTTGGATTTTTTTTCCCCCCTTGATCACAACGAAGTGTCCAGAGAGTAAATCAAATTAAACTATTAGCGTTCTGTGCAGCTATAACTCCTATAATTTTTTTCGGTAAGACTTTTTTGATTAGCTGCATCAAAGGTTTTTATCAGGTCAGGAAGCACTGTCTATGCCGGCTGTTCTTTGTTCAAGGCTGTAGCAGCAGAGCTAGAGCATTGTGTTTGAAGAAGACCTCTTGAGGAGAATGAACTGAGAGAAAGCTGAAAGTGAAACAAAGGAAACTAAAATCTATTTAAAAATGAAACTTGAAATGATGACATTTGTTTGTTTGTTTTTGTCTCTCACAACAGAACTATTGCTTGATCCTAACTACACCATTATGTGGACATTACATACATCTTAACTGTCAAAGAAACTTAAGTTCCAGTGAAAAGCAAAGAAACACACATGGTTTTTTAAAACTGACCCCACAATCTTTATAAATGTACTATTAACCATGCTGTTTTCCTCTCCAAATTCAAACCATGTTACATCTGCCATTAAGAGCCTTCTCTTGTCACTTTTTAAAGCTGCAAGTTTCTTTGCTTGTTCTTTTAGCCAGCATTATGAGTTTAACTGTTTTTCCTTCTCCATGTTTTTCCTACTGCCTTTCATATTCTTTTAAAATGTCAAATACTAAATTTTAAACTGGGAATAAGATACATTATGTAGATGTCTGATGTGGTTTGTTTAAAATCATCACTCAGAGCAACATGAGACACGGTCAAAGTAATCTCATCAGTCTTACAGGCTGGAACAAAATAATTATGTACAGGATTACAAATGTGAACCTATTCTCTCCTAGAATAGATTGAGTGCTCTACCCTTGTGTTGTGCTTTGGTCCCCCAGTGATGTGAAAGTGTCAGCAGTCATTAAGAGAAAAACAGTGTTTGCTTATTCATTGAGAGACAGGTGTCAAATCTGTACTTTATTTGACAGTATTTTTTCTCTTTTAGCAGGAGGACGATTATTTTTCCTGTCTTCCTTATTACCTTAGCTAAATAAAATTAGCTTTGTTTTTAGTGTCGTTATGCTGCATTTTCTGTTTGCTTTGCTAAAATGACTAGTAACTATTTTAGTAAACAGTAGATATTACTAATGTAGTGTGTTAAGCAGTAAGCAAGGAATTACTTTTTTTTTTACTTTTTTTTTTTCTTTTTCCCCTACTTATGCTTAGATTCTCCTAAACCCATGTTTTGGGAGAAAGTGATTATATGTCTGGGATTTTTGGTAAAAGCTTATAGGTGCAAGTTTTTTCTAATGTAAGTATTCAGATGCTTCCTACTTTGGGCCTCATGAGAGAGGAGCCCATGACAAGGACTGTAAAACGCAACAAAATTAAACTAAAGCTATTTCTCTGGCAGAGGTCTGCTTTAATGAACCTTTTTGTAAATACAGTTCAGCTCTATTTTTCTTTTTGTTTCTCAAAATAGTCATTACATAACTGTCTTGATTTGAAGACCGATTTTATGAAATAACATTTTCAGTTTTATGAACAAGAAAAGGGACTCTTTAACCGTATGTTCCTTTGTAATAAGGGTATCTGTAAATCTTCCTGTGATGTTTAAAGTGATGATAAATAATGATCTTTGTGTTTTCATACATCATACCGATAGAAGTAGCAAGTGTGATTCTATTACGGCCACATGAACCAGCTGCAAATATGCAAACCAATGAATAAAACCTATTTTATTGAGTTTGGGTTTGGTTTTGCTTCCTTGTTTTTTTTCAATGTGATTACTGAAAATCAGGCGGATCGTTCATTTCAGATGCGTCATCTCTAGCATGTCCTGGAGCACAAACATTTCTTCTTGCAAGCTTTAATGGAATTTAGTCTGTTAAATGCAATTTTTCATCATGCTAATCCAACTGGGAAGTCTGTAGGTTTGTTGTATGTATTTAGTCTTCATTTCTCTGAAGTGCTACTGCGTACTGTTGATTGCTGCTGAAAATCAGTTGCGTGTTTTTCTTAGGGAGCAGTTGATACACATTCATTTATTTAACAGCCTGTTGTCTTTCTTGTGTTTCAGTTTTCCAGTTTGACACCGAATTCTATATCAGTGGACTTGCACCTCTCTGCGACCAGCTTGTTATACTTTCATATGTGAAGGAGATTTCTGAAAAAACGGTAATTGTTTCTATGTTAGATTTCTTTGTAGAGTTGGGCCTTAAACAGTCATGCAGATCTGATTATTGTAGCTTGCTGGTAGCAAACAGTGCTTGAAACTTGTTTGACCTGTAAAATAAGGTTGGTGGAGGTGATGTAGAAGATTAGTGTACGTACTTTTCAGAAATCCTGTCTGGGTTCCTTTATTTCCTGCAGAAGGCAGAGAAGGTCTCTGGATAGTCCTTCTCTCTCCTTTGTCTCCCCACCACCACCCTGTTTTTCTCCTTTTCTCTCTTTCTTTCTGCTATTTCTGCACCAGAAGAAATGAAGACTCTTTTCTAGCTGTAAGAAGGCTTTGCTGACACTGCATCTTAGAAGAAATCAGAGTAATGAAGTTGATCAACTCAAGCAGTAGGAGTCACCCTAGTGGGGTGGGATACATGACTGCGAGCCAGTGACGTCGTTGTCTCCCTTTCTTCTGAGACCTTTAGTCATGCACACAGACGTGTGTAGAAATTAGAATTCATGTCAGCTGTTTTTACTGCATGCGGGCGAGTGCCGTGTCTGTCTCCAACATGTATTTCATATTGACAAATAAAAGGTGAGGCAGTGGAGGAAACCCTTGAAGTTGTGGTGTGAGAGTGGCAGATGCTCTTGATCATCTCTTTGATAGTACGTCCGAGTTAGACAACCATCACCATAGTAACCTTAAGGGTGCACAAGTTGCTAGGCAATGAAACGCTGTAGGTTCAAACAAATGCTTGTGCCTGCTGAAATCAATAGGGTTAGCTTTTAGCTCTGCTGCAGGATGTCAGAGTATTGTTTCTTTATTTAAATTAAGGAGAAAAATAATGTCACAGTAGTGTTTCCCAAGAGAGCCGGTTCAGTAGTCTGCTAGGGCAGGAGAGTCAGTGAAAGAAAAGGAGGCAAACAAACAGGATAAAGAAAGGGGAGGAAAAGGGGGGTTGAAATGCTAGGGAGCAAGGAAATTGGGAAGCCACTGCTAATGAAGTAGCAGCATGGGAAAGGAGCTAGTGTAAAGGAGGTGGTGACTGACAAAGGTTAAAGTCATTCTAACTGCTTCAGGATGGAAAAATGAGAATTTCAGGTGATATAATAGTAAGAGAACATAAGAAAAAGGGGTTTTTTATGTATTTGCTTTTAATTAGCCTTTCAAACAAACTCTGAATGATGGACTTCAATAACATCTCAGTCCTCTGGGTAATTCTAGCAAGGGAACGGAAGTACTGTCCTCCCCGACACCATCTCTGTGCCCTGGTGTGGTGAGAACCCCTCTGTTAGTGCCTCGGCTCCGTGGAGCCCAAGCTTGCAGCGGAAGTGCTGCTTGCTGCAAATGCTGTTGGGTTGTGAGGAACACTCTTCTTCCTATGCTTGATTTTATAGCTTTCAAACAAAAGCTTCCTAATTGTTACGAATCTGATCAGAGTTGAACTCATGACTTGCTTTGATTATTATTTTTCTGTTTCCACCACCCCCCCCCCCCCGACTTGCACTGGAACAGTTAATTTAACAAAAGACCTAAGCAGTGCTGTGACTGAATGTGTAGGCTAGAGCTGTGTAAATCTACTTTTGATGTCTCCTTGCTCTTTCATTCTGTATTTTGTTACAATGCACAAGCCAGAAGTAAAAAATAATGAATTGTCTTGGACCCTGACTTAATTAAAAATACAGCTAGTTGAAGACAGCAGTTTCCCTTGGATAGAAGATGAAAATCCATGATGTCGTCTTAACATAACCACCTATGTTGCACTTGAATGCTCATGTTACTCTAAGATCATCAGCACAGCAAGAGGTTTAGATTATTCTCAGTTTAATTTTTTCCCTACTGCTGCTGACGCTTAAAAGTGCAAAGTTGAACACTAGCTACAAAAAAGCCAGGTTCATCTTGGTACCGGAATATTGTTGATTCATAGAGAAATGTCCTTCAGGGCCTGAGCCCAGCTTAGGATGTTGAATTGTTCTGTTGTGTGTTGGATGCAGTGGTTTATGATCATCTGTGATAGCTGTGACCAAGAGCAGAAAAATAGTGAGCAAACTCAGGGGAAGAGTTAGACCTGTGTCTTGTCTAAACTTCCTTCTCTGCACTGATCTGTTCAAATTTAACAAGCCAAGGGTAGGAATAACTTTGTGTTTCAGTTGCAATTACAGCTACTTTGTGGAGCACAACTTCTCAACTTGTATGGTTCACAACTGAGTACCCAGTGCAAAGTACTGGACCTTTGGGAATATTTGCAGCTGTTGAATTTCAGCATTGTTTGTAGATGACCACCAGTTGGCATTGCTAAGGTAAATTGTGTAGGATGCAACTAAGATGTTTGTGCTTTTCTAGGAAGTGGAGTGTTGTGCAAGGCCTAGACTGGATATTGTACAGCCTCTACCTGAGTCCTGTGAAGAGATCTCTTCTGATGCACTAACAGTACGGGGATTTCAGGAAAATGAATGTAGAGATTATCATTTAGGTAGGTGTCATTAATACTGTTTTGTTTTATTTTCATAACTTGGTTAAAAAAATTGATTTGGGAGGACTCAGCCTCCTTTTTTGTTTTTATGGCATCTCTTTGAGTAACTGTCAAGAACTGCTTATGACACTGAAGTGTGAGGTGAAAGTCCACAAGAACCAGTTACATGAAAGAAAACAAATTGCATATTTAAACATCATGATTTGTAATGCCATCTATTATGTCAGATGTACTGGGGAAGGCAGAATGTAACGTCCAGTATTGTGGAAGGTCATATCTTTGATGGAGATGCATTCAGCATGTGATCCATAGGAGCTGTTATGTCTCTTCGGATGCAGAGGGCTTCAGGAATAGTGAAATGAGTGGTACAGTGTCTGGAAAAGCTGCTTTAGAGACAAAAATGGCGTAAATGTCATTTCAACAGCAAGATGCACCTGGATCAACTTAAAAGGGCCACACTGACATTTAGCTTCCCAGTACTGACAAAGCTGTCAGCATATAACAGACCCCAGAATGGTAAGCTATAGCGAATAAAAACTGGAGTTTGGCAAGTTAGGCCTAGAAGATAGGTTTAATTATGTAACAGGCAAGGAGATTAAGCCCTGGGACAGTATATACCAGAGTCTTTTAAATAAGATGAGATAGTTTTCTGATATATGTGTAGTAGTTAGGAAAGATGCATGGCAAAGCTGATGAAGAATTCCTTGGTGAAGATTATATAGCCTGTGTTAAACAGAAACATTCCTTCTGGCTTTTAAAATCCATTAATCTGATTTTTAAGCATCTTCTCTGGCAGCATGCTTCAAATCATAGACATGGCAGGCCTCTTTGTGTACATCAATGCCCTTAAGCCACTAGAAATACAGTATATCTCCTCCTGATCTCCAAAACATCTCTGCTGCATCTATCAGTGGAATTGGGATTTCTTTATACCTGTCCTTAAGCAGAACATTGAAGTCCACAGTTGTACTTTCATGCTTAATGAATATTCTAGTTAACCTGACAAATCTAAATTTTTTGATGGCTTTAAAACAAGCATTATTTTGTGAATTGTTCCGCAGTTCAGGAGTGTGTTTGTATGTGTGTATAGATACAGATAAAAAGTGGGGGGGATTGGTTTTCTTTCCCGTACGTACAAAATATTGATGGTGGTTTTTCATATGTTCTGTGGAAATAATAACTACTCTGAACAGTCATCTTCTGTGTTTGATTTTTACCTTTAAGTACATTTTTACTTCGAGCTTACTCAAAAATAAAAGCTTATGCTATAAGCAAATGCATTATACATATAACCTTAACTTATAGTATTGCAAATGCATTGCTGTAATGATGTGCTGTGTCCCCAGGGGTTATGGCATCTATCATTTATGCTTTTGATGGCCTTGACCTTGATGGGGAGGATAAGTTTATTGCAGGCTATGTAGTGTAATAGTCCTCTAAAAGTATAATAATGTGTTCTAAACCATCATAAAGTTTACACATAGTGGATGAATCAGAATTTGCAATAAGCTGTAGTGATATTTTTTTTTAAAGATATTTTGCCATTTAAACCAGTTTTAATTTATTGGAAAATACAGTTTCGCGAACAGGCATGTTTGGCAGGAGTAGCCTTGCTGTCTTCCTTGCGTCTCCTGTTTTTAAATTCCCCTCAAGGGTGTACTAAAAAACAGGGCTTTACTTAAGGAAAAAAAATAATAATAAAACTGTGTATGCATTTGCAGAGTATTCGGAAGGTGAATCACTTTTTTATATCATCAGCCCAAGAGATGTGGTTGTGGCTAAAGAGCGGGACCAAGATGACCACATTGACTGGCTTCTTGAAAAGAAGAAATACGAAGTAATTTTTACAACATTCTTTCCTTCAGGCTTTCCTGGTTTGGAAATTGGAGTGGGATGATAAACTTTGCTAGGTCATTTGGAACAGAAACTATCCAGTCCTACAGTCATTGACTAAATGCTTGTAAAAGGTGGGAGTTGACTATACACCTTTCCGTCTTTCTGGAGAGTTAGTCTTCCTACTGGAACAACTCATCTGAATTGCACCCAAGTGAGGCAGCTGAATTAGATGCTGTGAATACTGCTCTCAGCATCAGATATGAAATGTATTAGCTGACACTGAAAATTATTAAAGCTGGGTTTTAGCTTTAAAGCGGCAGAACAGCTAACTAATGAGCTACATGGATATCTTTTTAGATCTGTCCTAACTAAAGAGGGAAAGGAAATGGATTTGGTGGGTGATAATAGGTTTTCCCCATTTTATATCACTTCTACTATAGAATGAAAAGGTTGTGTTAGGGTACTGTGTCTTGCCTCACATTACTTACCTTTGGTGTTGAAGCCTTTGAAAGTAAAATAACATGGGCTCAAACTGTATGTAGGCATTGGTGCTGAAAGTAGTGTTACCCACAAAAAAAGCAGAGCCGGTATTAAAAAACAAGCTCTATTGGAAAAAAGCAGCTCAGTATTTGGTTGCATAAATACTTTTGTGTTTAAACATGTGTATCTAAACACCTAAAATAATAATAATAAATTCTTGCAGACAATATGAACATGCACCCAGTGTTCTGGATTCTGATGTCCTGAAGTTAATGACTTAGAACACTTGTTATGATGCATAAAGTAACTTGCAAATTCTTATTTATGTGTTGTTTGTTAGATGCCCATTGTAAGGGAGGAAAAAAAGTGGGAAGTTATCAGCACACAGTCCTTTTGTTAATGCAATCATGGTATTTCTCATGCAGATTTGTTTAAATCCTTGTGGATGCTTTTGCATCTGAATAGCAAACTCGTATAATGAGTGCAGTTTTGCAGTTTATGTAAATCACAGCATTTGGTCCCTGAAGACTCCAGTAATTTGCAAGTGACAGCTGTGTGTGTGCCTTTATGAAAGCCATTCGAGGTAGTAGCTTGTGTGTTATGATGTATGTTCAAGGTTTCATTTTGTTTATAAAAGTGCCAGCTTTGTTTCTGTACATTTGAAAGAAGTAGTAGGAGGGCAAATGACACTTAAAATAGAAATCAGTCTGACTGGAGAAGACTTTGGGTCTTCCCTCACCTCTTTTCCTGATGATTTTTTTCACAGATTTTGGTAGTGAAGGATTCTCATTTGAAAATGATCCAATGCAATTCTATTGTCTGTTTCACTGTAATCTTGCGATTTGATCCTAATATAGTAAAGTGGAGTGAACCCAGATGGAAACAAAAGTAGTTTTCTCTTTGGTTGACTGCTTTTGTTTGAGTATGAATTCAAAGCTGTTCATCCAACCATGGCATTAAAAATTCTAGTGCTTCAAACACCCTGCTCTGAAAAATAGTTGATTTATGCAGTTCTAGAGCTTTCTGTATTGAAAGTTTGTGTATTTGGCTAGTATCTGTGTTTTCTACTTTTTGTATATAGGAAGCTTTGATGGCAGCTGAAATCAGTCAGAAAACCATAAAAAAGCATAAGATTCTGGTAAGTCTCAAATCTTCTATTCAAAACAAAATAATCTAATTTCTTTTAGAATGCTGTGAGATGCCACAAATAGATTCCTGTTCTGTATCGCACCAGACCATAGCTGTTAGGCATACTCCAACTAGCATTCGATTTCTTAGTTTCAGCTGCAGAACAGAAATGTTAGTACATGAAACACGAAAGGATTTGGATTTTATGAAGATGCTATTCACATTAAAAAGAAAATAATTCCACTTCTCTGATTGCTGATGGGGGTTTTTGTTTGCTTTAACTTTTATCTTAAATTTGCTTTTGTTTCAAGTAGCACACAGTATTGTATTAGAGATTGGGTGGGGGGTGACACATTTCTCTTTGTTTCACCTTGTACGTGTGAGAGGGTTTTGGCTGGAGTTTTAAAGGTGCAATGGGAAGACCTTTATAAATGCTATTGAAATTCAGTTGCAGTTTCACATCTAGCTCTCATGTTGCTTGGCTGTACTTGTTATTTTACATAGTGAAGCTCCTTATCTCCTTTGTAGTTATTTCCCATGTCTGTTGTCCCTTCATAAAGCAATGAAGGATATCTATGTTTAAGACAAAAGAGGGACATAATGTAATAGTCATAAAAGCATCGCTAGTTTTAACATGCATTTTTTTATTTTGTTTAAATTGACCTTGGCGTGAGCGCATTGATGTTTCATTAATACTGCTGCTTCTTTAAATGGAAGTTTCTGTTTAAGTGCAGAGCGTTAGAAGATGTGTTTATTTTGTAGCCAGTTTACTGCTATAATACACACATTATATGTCAGTATGTCATAAACATGCTTTTCTTCTTGGGTAGTCCAGAAGTTGAATCAAGACCTAATGCCATGCCATCACCTATTACAGAGTTTCTATGATTTAGCTGCTCTGTGACCCTTGCAAAAGTTATAAAGAATTTTTAAAAGAGGTCCTGGCAATATATTAGGAGTGAAGTAAAAAAAAAAAAACCAAAAAAACCCCACAAAAACCCCGTTTCTCTTGGTTTGCAGAAATTTGCTCTGCTATGATGAAATTCAGTGTGTGTATACACAGGCAGAGTTGTAGAGTGTTTGATCTGTAATGCAAAACCCATAGGCTGTGTTGAACGAAAAAATGCTGACATCAAACCCTAAGCAAAGGATTATCAGTTCAGAGATTTAAAACAACTCATGGTCTCACTGGCCAGCAGTGATCAGACCAATGATAGCACACTCGCATCACCTGACAGGTCTGGTGGTCTTGGGGATTTTTTTAGGTGGCAGTAATGATCGCTGCCCCCCTGCACCTCTAGAGCAGAATGCGAAGGTCCTAAACAACCGCAGATCTACAGCTCCCTTTGTTATACTGTCTGCTCTGATCACTGGGGAGCTGGCCTACTGGAGAAAGAGACTGCTGGAAATCTTCATTCCTGAGAATGGTGAAGTTGAAAATACAGACTATTCCAGTGGAATGGAATTTTAAAATCAGGTGTACATGCATGATTTTTCTTTCCCCTGGAAACAAATGTGCTTTTAGTGATGTGATTCTTAAGTTACACAGTGGGTACACTGGGCTGTGTTGACCATGACACCAGTGTTGAAATTATAGTAGAGGCCATGGCTGTTTTGCCAAAATTTTACAATATTAAATGCCTAACAGAAAAATTTTACAGCTGACCTGTGTGATGAACTCTGGAGAAGGGGATTTTATTTTGTAATAATATGTAATAATCTTGCTAAATTCTCGGTAATTCCTTTATTGTATAGAGCAGCGCTAGGATTTATGTTCCCAACGAGTGCTTTTCCCCCCTGCAAACTTTGTGTTGACAAAGAAAGTGTTTCATATAATGGCTGGTGGTTTTCTTTTAGAAATGACTAATGCAAGCACTAAATGGATGCACTATGGATTTTGAACAATCCTTAATATGTAGAGGTGGTACGGTCATCTCAGCGTCAGTGAGGTCATGCGAACTGTTTAAAAGAGCATCTTAATTTGAATTTGTGAGCAGTCTATGTGTTTATTTTGTGTTGACTGATCTGTGGGCCCTACATGTAAAGGAGGACTCAGGGTATACCCTTAGGGCCTGCTGCTTGACTTAACAGCAGTGCATACAGCTGGAATGATAGTTATTGTGGCAGTCAAGTAGCTGACTTCCAAACTTCTATAACTAATGATTTTTATTCCCTTTAGGACATTGGCTTAGCCTATATAAATCACCTAGTGGAGAAAGGAGAGTATGACCTGGCTGCTCGGTAACTTATTAAAGATTTTTATTTGCTGGCTAAAATGTGTGTGTGTGTATAGGAAAAAGCAAAAGCAAATTATTGATTCTGAAGTATTTTGTGTTGTTGATTTTACATGTTCTGGAGTTTCTGAGGTTTCAAAACATACAAATGTATTACTGTGCCCTATATTTTCTTGCCTGTAGTGACCCAAAAGTTACTGTAAACTTTCTAAACTTTGACTAGAATTAGACATACATATTTGTGAGTGTCAGCCTTGATTTTTCAGTCACACTAGATTTTCAAAACTGAGGTTTGTTTTGGATGTTGATAATCTAATTTTATTAGTATGTCGTTCCATGTAGGACCATCAGAAAATGATTTGTGGTTACATGGCAGTTAACATAAATGTCAAATAAGGGTATCTGAAGTAAGGATCAGAAATTACCTAAGATTTGTGTTTTCATGTATGTGTAAGCTTAAGCGTATCTTAAGTACTCAATTTTTCTCAGCTGAGATTTAAAAACTTCACTCATGAAGCTAATATGGCTGTAATCCATAAGGGTGAATGCATACTAAGCAGTGAAGTCCTCTTGGATGCAGTAAAATTGTAAGATCTGAAAGGAGTAGTTCGTGGCGTGCTCTGCTTAAAGCAATGGTTGCCCAAATAAGTCACCTTTGAAACTGTCTTGATATGGAGCAGAAAGAAGAAAGGAATCCTTGCAGTAATGCAAGGATACACTTGTACTGTTTACAAATACATTTGTATTATTCTGTGTACCTACTTTTGTTTTCTCCTCTTTCATCTTCCTTCCAGAAAATGCCAGAAAATTCTTGGCAAAAACACAGAACTCTGGGAATTTGAAGTTTACAAGTTTAAAGAAATAGGTCAGCTTAAGGTAAGTTAATTTCAGTCTCTGCACTCAAGTAATTGGCATGCCGTATTTCCTGCATGTTTTGACCAAGTAGCTAAAGGAACACATTTGATGTCTCCAGTGTGGTAGCATGATACAACACTGCCCTTGAAATTCCTGCCCCGGATCTCTAGTTGCACAGTTGCCTTTCAGATCAATGTGTATGTGTTAGCATGCCTCAAAACACGAGGTATAGCACATCCAGGTACTCAGCTACCTATTTTTAACTTGTTGACAGTCTGCAATGAAAAGACCCACATCCAAGGCCTTTACTTGCAAAGGTGCTCGTAGTTAAATACATCTTTCCAATTTACTTTTCACTCCCTTCCAGTATGACCTGAAAAATTGTACCGTAACTCTTGAAGGTAAGTAGACTCCATGGCTGCCAGCCTTTCCTGAAAATCCACATGCCTTGCAACAAAGCCACAGGTTTAACCATCAAAGAACAGTTAAATTGCAAAGCAACACGTAAAACCTATGCTGTGTGCTAGAAAGGGTGGCAAGAAAGAGGAGCGTTCTGCCCTGTCTTGTGTTTTCCCTGGTTGCAAGCCAGCTACCATAACAGGACACATTTAATGTGAGATTCTCAGTTAATAAATTGCCTGGGACATAAGGCTATAGTACTGTCGCTGCCAAACCAGTAGAAAACATTATGCACACTCCCTTTGGTAACACGTGTACGTTTATTTCTGAATTTTATGTCTTCCTATTCAAACTCAATGAGCCAAAAAGGACATATTATTAAGATCTCACAGCATGCAGTCCCTTGGTGGTTTTGAGCCGTTTAATTCTGTTCAAAGAGCGAAAGTGTTTCAGCATTACAGTTTTCAGAAATGTCTGGCTTTTGTTTTAGAGCCATTCCAGTGCAAGAACAGCCTTGCCTTTTGTATGAGTGCTTAGTGGTTCGGTGCACTCTTTGCCACCTTGGAAGATGAAATCTTGTGTTTCTGCTTCTTTATTTCAATGCTATAAAGGACCTGAGTGCAAGTACAGGTGAAATTTTGATACACTGCTTCTTAGTCCTTTTGGGCTTATTTTGGTTTTTAGATGCAAGTATCTAGAATGGATGTTTTTTTCTTGTCTCTACTTATGTCATCCAGCAGACTGTAAAATATAAAAATATTTGCAGGTTTACTGCAAAACATCTCTGCTAAATTACTGCCTTTCTAAACAGTTTGTTGTTTTCAGCCCTTTGGAAGTGGACTTAGAAAAACATAAGATGCAGTCCAGTACATGATTCAGATTCAAGCTGCAGTTCTGGAAGATGCCTTTCTTATTTTATGATTTCAACTATATGTAACTTTTCCCAAGTTCCTAAAGATACCTGAGTCTTATAAAGGATGAACTAAGTTAAGCCAGATCTAAATGAAGTGGTTCTTGTAATGCTGGGGGTCACTTGCATGCGATTTGGAGTTTTTACCTGTTTTTCGACCAGCAGGTATTAAACATGGTGGTGTAACTGGGCTGTAATGGCTTTAGGCCCTGTTGAGGAGACTTTGTTTGAGAACTGGAGACAAAATGTGTTCCGAAAGGGAATTTTCTTAGAGAATTTGTGTTGCATGTAAGTGATTGCCTGAAACCTGGTGTTTCCAATCTAAGGTGATCTGCCGATAACTGAAGTGGCAGTAAAACTAAAGGCTTAAACTTACCTTCCTGCAGAGGGACTAATTAGTGATACCCCAATGTCAAAGCCTGTGGGGTGTCTTGTCTGTTTGTTTGTGGATTTGGAGGGGGTTTTGAGTGTTCTGTACTAAAAGGTCCTGTTTGGCTACCAGAGACTGCATTGTGGTATCTTGCTGTCTCTCATGTCTACAGTGAATGTCCTCTAGCAAATTTTGTTATGGCAGTTTCAAGATTTTAGAGCCTTGCAATGATCTGCTCCTCTCCTTCAGCAGTGGTGGCTTGATGGAGTACATGCTTGTGCTCAAATCACTTCAGTGTAAAATCCAATGTCTCAGCTCAGACAGCTTAGGAGGGTGGATCTGAAGGAAGGTGCCAGATTCTGCAAGCGATGGCCATTGTGGCATCAGGGATGTGCTCCATTCTGTTGACCCTGCTGTGACAGCAGTGACTTTCAGCATGAGTGCAGGATGGGCTGCAGAAAGACTTTGACCAAAACATTGGCTAGAGGACACATGACAGACTTCACTTGACTGTGGTGCGCACAGCATAGAGCAGCGTTATCCAGACAGCTTCTTTCATCTCTTAGGTATCCGCTGAAGGATTAATAATTGTGGTTTGCACTTACTGGTGAGATGTTTTAGGCTATCTCATGTCAACTTTTATATAGGATTTCTTGTTCTCCGTCTTCATACCTATTGTTCAAAAGTCTGAAAGCAGGTCTTAAGAAGAAACAAAGAGAATATTTCTGTATATAGTATCCTTTTTGTTTAAAGTCTCTTTCACCACATAATTCAGGAATTGATGCAAAGGCATGCTGATTATGGAGCTTCTTTGTCTGACCTCGCTTCTTAACTACTGCTTAAAAATACAGTTGGAAGAGTTTGTAACCTCCAGCATGGGTCTGAGTTCACCTTTGTGCCTAGGCTTAAAAATAACTCGTGTGCTTCTCCGCCTTTGCTGACCGTGGGGGCCAAACTGCAGGAGCGGCTTGTGCTTTTCCTTCAGAGCAGTGGGACCTGGGGGAGGAGAGATTCCTTCCCAAGGCAGCCTGGCCCCTACGCAGCGAGGCAGCTGCACTGCACCACAGCTCGCTGTGCGGCCGAACCGCGGCCAAGAGCTGCGGCAAAGCCGGTCGGACCAAGCTGTTCATTTAGGAGGTGGCAGGAAGGTGGAAAGTGGGAATGAAAACAGCTATTAGAGAATGTCCTCTGCCTTGGAGTTTCTAGCTGATGACCAGCTTGCTTTCTTTATGGTCGGAGGAGGCTTTTTTATGAGGGGGTCAGGAATATGATTCCCCAGGGCAGCTGGCAAGACCATACCCCGAGTTAGTCATTAAATTCTGTGACAGACGGTGGGAGCTGATGTTGGCAGCATGCTACATTTCAAAGACTGGCCAAGCTCAAACTGTGTGGGTAGAGAATAGGTCTCCTGTGAGCAATGAACTTTAAATTTTTGCAAAGTCGTTAACAATGCTTTTTTTTATTTGTCTTTTATTTTACCTCCTTTTTCACCTACAGATGGAAGACTAATGCAATATGTAACTTAGGCAATTTTTTGGATTTAAATTCAAGGAGAATTTTTTGTGAATACTCATTGCTGTGTGTAAAAACAAACAAACAAAAAAAAACCAAACAGAAAAATGTAGCAAGATGTTATTTCTGCTTTGTCCGAGCAACTTGAGTAGCAAAATGCTACTGCACCATGTGCCATTAGTGGGCAGCAGGCAGCATCTCTGGGTGCTTGGAGGAATTTCATCACTGTTGGGCCTTCAGCTATAAACCCCAAAGTCCCCACACAGCTGGTAGCAGTAGGGTTTATTTTGGCAGGCGGTAATAACCTTGGGCTCTAGTTGAATGGAATAATAGTACTAATAAGATGCTGTGCTGAAATTCCAGGGTATGAGCTGATTCGTTCTGGCAGGTTCTCGTCTCCTGCCTTCCAGAACATGGTTCCTTAACACCTCCTATACAGCAACAGATCACACGTCTTCACCCTTTCTGTGCAGAGATGTATTCTCAAATTAATTTTCATTTGGGTGTGTAAAAATAGTAGCAAAACAGAACTCTTCATAAAATGTAGCGATCTCACAGTAAGTCATTAATCAAAAGTACACGTTTTTCAGCAAATGAATGTTTATGCCTTTTTACAAGACATAGACCAAGACTGGACAAAATGGATTTTGAAAACTTTCTTCTTTTGAGGGGTCTTTCATGGTTTTTTTTTTTTCTAAATGACTAGCAGTAAATATGCAGACACCCCTAAGTGCAATGGCTAATTCTTCCATTCTAACCAGTATCTTGGCACCTATCTTTCTAATGAGAATTCTTTCAGTTAAGTAATGCAATTCCAATCTGTGTAGTCCTTCAGTAGCTGACTTCAGGATACTGCTTCCAAATACGAATATACAACTCTTTCAGTGTTTACCCAGAGCCATGTTTTACACATAACTTTAGGGTTTTTTTGTTTCACAACAAATACTTTTTTCTGTCATCGATGTGCCAGGATGTTACATGTCATTCCCTTCTGACACGTTATTCTTTTTCTTCCTGTAGGCAATTAGTCGTTACTTGCCCAGGCGGGATCCAGTTTTGAAACCTCTGATCTATGAAATGGTCCTGCATGAATTTTTGGAGAGTGACTATGAGGTACTGCGGCGTGGTGTGTCCATGTATAATAGGTATCGCCAACCAGACACCCTTAGCAATGTAGAATTCCAACAGCAAATTCTGTGTTGTATTCAAACAGATTATCAATAGACAGTTCCACAATAATAAAAAGATGTAAAAGATGAATTTTGGGTTTGTTTTAGGAGAATAGGTAGAAAGTTCTTCAGAGCACGCAAATACTGTGAGATTGATTATTTATTATAAATACTGTTATTTTTAGTTTGATGTAGCATAAGTGGTTGAGGTGCTGCACAAAGCCTACAGTACCCAAAAGAGACTCAGCTTCATGAATCTTAATAACATTGGCCTGAGAAGGAAAATCTGTGTTCTTCACTATGCACGTCTCCGGGCACGTAAAACTGGCTTAGAGGTGAAGCACAGCAGGTATCATCTCAGAGGTTTAGCTGAAGCTTTGATGTTTTGAAATGTTCCTTAGGCAGTTCTATTTCTGTTAAAATCTCTTACACTTTTAGGGGTTTGCAACCCTGATAAAAGAGTGGCCTGGAGATCTCTACAACAACACAATCATAGTTCAAGCTGTAGTGGATCACCTGAAGAAAGATCCACAGAACAGGACTTTGCTACGAACGCTTGCAGAATTGTGAGTACAATTTTAAACTCCTATTACAAAAAGTAAGCTTGAAATAGTGTACTGTAGTTTATAAATGTTTGCCTAACTCTCTTAACAGAAATACCTGCTTTGCTGTAATCTGGGGAGTATTGGCTTTCTCTCCTCTCCCCTCTGCTGATTGCACAGCTTAGCAATTCTTTTCCCTTTATAATAAAGTGTGCACGGAGTATGAAAGGCAAAGAGTTTAGTACAAGATTGGATTTGCTACTCCTCTTTCCAAAGCAAATAGCTAGCAGCCCTCTTTATGCTGTCAGAGGGAGCTTTTTTTGTGAAGTGAGCATTTCAGAATTACCCACAGGAAAATAAGATGGTGCTGTTTTCCCTGCTATTTCAGAAGTATTATATTGAGGTTTACTGCGTGGCTGGAAAATGTGCCAGAACTGATCAGGTTCTAGGCTGCTTCATACAGACGTAAAGCTCTTTGGTGTTCTCAGCCTGATTCCCATGTTAAGTTCTTTTCATACTACTTCTTTGAAGAAAGCAGAGCTACTGTCTATTGCAATGTTACAGTCTGTCCCAAAGTTTTAAGAGGACAAAGTTTTTTAGTTCTGAAGAGAGTTCCAATTAGTTTCCAGTAATAGAAAAGGTAGGTGTTTTGTGTAGCTTCTGCTGTGGTTTGAAAACAGGAAAACGAAAATGCAGAGAACCACAGGTCAGAACACAAATGTGGTGGCTGATATAAACAGAAATTAATGTTGCCGAGTGTCTGACTTCCCTTCAACAAAAATGAATCACAGCAACCGTTTCAAAATTTATCAGATCAAATAGCATTCTAGCAAGATTTGCATCCTGGAGTTGGTTTACATTTTCCCTCGTAGGTGATTTTCCTACACTTGGTTATTTAAGATCCACGTGTATTGTAACATTGTTTTGTCAGGTATACTTATGACCAGCGCTATGGCAGAGCCCTTGAAATTTACTTAACTCTGAGGCACAAAGACGTCTTCCAGTTGATCCACAAGCACAATCTTTTCAGTTCTATCAGAGACAAAATCGTTCTGCTCATGGATTTTGATTCAGAGGTATGGTGATCTTAATGATTTTATATTCACTTTGCACTAGAGATATTTTAACAGATTAAAAATAGATGAGCTAAGGATAGTGTTCAGGCAGAAAGCGTGTTTGCTGTGTCTGAATACATTCTGAGGTAAGGAAGATTATGTTTGCCCGGACTGCAAAATACTTGACCTGAGGATGATTTTTTTCATTTGTATTTCCATTTGAGTATCACTCACAGTAAGAACAGTCCAAGATCATTGTTGTGATTCTCAAGTAGACTTTCACCATGGTATTGCTTCTGCATTTCTAAAGAACTGATGCTCTTAATAAGCCAAAGAAAGGAGGCAGTGAATTTGTTGAGGTGGACATTAAACGTTCTGGGCACTTTTCTTTCACTGCAGTCAATTAATTTGCTTCTGAAAGTTTGCAAGATGAACCAAAATTCCCAAAATCAAGAAGCTCGCATTTTGTGCTGAATTCTATCTTCTTTCTTCCCAGCTGGCTATAGAAATCTCAGCAAACGTGCTTTGGTGTGATCCCTGGGAGGACACCAAGTAGATCTGCTGTTTTTTCAGTGCAGTAATTGTTTAAGCACTGGAGCTAAAATAGGAGCCAGGAGTACCAAAGTGATCATCTTTGTTATGCCTATTCTGAACTACATAGGAGAAAAAAAAAAAAGAAAAAAAAAAAGGGAGTATAATTCTTTTGTATTAAATAGAGTAAATCATACCAGGAATCTATGGATTTGTATTTTTTGTATGTGAAGCAAAGTTTGCTCTTGTAAGAGGAAGCAGAAACAGCATCCTGGTGGCCCTTTGGCTTACATGGTCTTGGCTGCTTGTGTTACGGTATTGGTGTGCACGTAGTTTGGAGGAATCCAGTTGTAAGGCAAGTTGAATAATGTGTTTCTTACACAGTCATCACCATGCAGTTCCCTTTTGCAATGGGACACAGAATATTTCTACATCATTTGGCAGTGGCCTTCTGTGACCCATGATTCAATAGGCATACTTCACCTGCAATGTAAGTGTACAGTATTGATTGTTATTAGCGTGGAAACTTAGGGGAGGTATTCTAGAAGAATACATGGTGTGTTCTCCTGTAATGCTGTGCTGTCGGGGAATGCTGATGTTATGCAAACTGCTCTCTCTGTGTTGCTGAAAAAAGTAGGTCTGCAATAATCTATCAGATATCCATGCATGAACAAGCATAATACTGTATAGAGTATGAGAAAATGTTGTACCTGTTTCTTCACTGGATTCTCTTTCTTTACTTTAGAAAGCAGTAGACATGCTTTTGGATAACGAAGATAAAATTTCTGTGAGTATAGCAAGTTCATGGCATGGCAGTCCAATGCTTGCTTGTGTTACCTGTCCTTCTTTCAGTCCTGTAAATGGGATGTTCATCACAGATTTGCTAATCTATTGGGTTTTATTTGTTTTCTTTCAGATTGACAGAGTCGTTGAAGAATTGGAAAACAGGCCTGAGCTACAGCATGTGGTAATTATTTCTATAGTCTCGTTAGTTTCAAGTTGAGCTGAACTCTTTGCTGGTTCAAAGATGTAAAAATGCATCTTTTACAGATGTGTTTAAGTGCATGTGACACTGAAATGTCATAAATCGTCAAAGCCGGTTTGTTAATCCATTTTTTAACATGGCCATAGCGTTTTTAAGATAGTAAAAGAATTTTAAGTGTGTGCCTGTAAGAACTTGATAACACCCTGCTTACTTGTTAATATACCATGAGGTACTCCTTATGGCGTCGCAAACACTTGTCTGGTCAGTTACTTCTTGCTTGTATCCCTCCTCTTTACCTAGACAAAAATGGGGTTGGGTAGTGGGTGCAACACTGAAGCACGTCGTGCTGATCCACAGAGACAGTGAACCACTTGTCTTTCTAGAGCTGTAACGTCCATATGCTGCAGGATTGTTCTTGTTTGTGCAGAATTACAGTATCACTGTAAGGCTGTGGCTCCACATTGCTATTCCAAAAGCACCTCTTCAGTTTGAACGTGCTGTCAGTGGAATACGTAATGTGTAACCACTTCCTCGGACTGTATTAGGTAGGGAAGTTTAACTTGCTGCTGTGTACAGGTGGGGCTCACGGCATCGATCTGGTGGAGAGCAGGTTTATGTGTTAGACACCTGATTATAGGAAGCAGCTTTATGAAGTACACAGCCTGCAGCCCACGAGATTTGCAGAGACACAAGGTTTGCAGAGATGACTGACTGGCTGTCAGTTTGTGGAAGGGATGCATCGGTTTCCAAGTGTGAAGCCTACTTCCCTTTGAATAACAGTCGCCTTCATAATTATTCTCAAGACTTTTCTGTGCTCATCTAGGGAGGAAGGAGTTTTGCCACAGTATCTATATTTTGAAGTGCTTCAGTTAAAACATTTCGTTTGGTAAAAATTTGATCTATAGTTATCTATAATGGTCAAGCATATCTAGATAACGAACATGTTTCATTTGACGTATTTCCCCAAAGTTTTACATAAAATTCAAACTCCAGTAGTTTTCTTGAAGGTTAAAGGGCATTCATTTGAGTGTTGCAGACAGCCTGTTCTACAGAGCTGTTCTTGGAGATTGCTGATGTGAGGGTACTTCAGAAAAACACAAAGTTTGGCTTTTGTATCAGGATTTAATTTCTGTGCCTTTTAGTATGTGTTAGCACATTCCTGAGGAAATTAGGCAGGGCTTTTTATTAGTAGGGAACAAATATTATTGTGTAAGTGGGTTTGAGTTCTAATTCTCTTTTTTGATTCCTAGTATTTGCACAAGCTTTTCAAAAGAGACCACCATAAAGGCCAACGATATCACGAGAAACAGATCAGCCTTTATGCTGAGTATGATCGTCCAAACTTACTACCATTTCTTAGAGACAGCACTCACTGTCCGCTGGAGAAGGTAAGCGGGCAAAGCCTCAGCGCAGGTCTGCGGCGCTTGTGCCTGTAGTGTGTTTGTGACTGCGCTCGGTACTGCCCTCTACTGCCCACAGCGGGGGTGCTCTGAGTTTATGACCGTCGCCTGGTTTGCAGAGCGGGCTGACAGCCGAGACCTTCCTCTCGCAGCTCACAGGGCAGGAATTGGTGGGGATCTTGAAGGCAGAATTTCTGAGTTCACACTTGAAGTGTTCCTACAACATAGCTACTCATCAGTGCCTGGCCTGACTGAACAGCAGGTTTTGCCTGTAAGAAATCAACAATCCTTTTGCCCAGTCTAAGAGTAGTCAATGTTAGATCTTGAAAAATGAGTAGCTGTAAAGTGGAATTTTTCTAGCTTTGTATTGCAAGGTCCTAAATTGCTTTCAAATAATATACGCAGTATAACAGTCACTGAACTCGCAGAGCTAGAAGTGGTTTATCTTTGTACTTCTGCTAGTAGACTTGGGGTTTTACAAAGTACCAAGTTTTCACCACTTTTAAGCTCTTTATATTTCCCTTTCTTGTTCTTTCTTTCCAAATTAAAAAAAGAAAAAAGTTAAGGGCAACCTTGGTTGTTTTTTTTCCCTTGCTTGAAATGAGAGGAATCAAATGAAAAATTTGTTTTCCTCTTTAGTTGGGTCAATATTTTATTATTTGTATTTGTTGCTCCTAATGGCCAAGCAACACAGACGTTGTAAAAGGATGCCTCTCTATGTGCACTGGAATAGTTTTAAATGTAATATTGAATATTGCAATTTACGTGGTTCTAAACAGAACTAGTACTGTTCCTGGCACCTCTCTTGTTTTGCATGCTTTTGTCAACCTTACTGTGCAACAGCAGGGAACGCTGGAACATACTGTGTGTAGGGTTGGAGGCTTGGTCTTTGTTGAAGCTGTCGCAAGAAACTAGGTTGTTTTGGTGATTATTTTAGGCAGTGAGCCTGAGAGGTTGCCAGCCAGATACTTTTTTCTATGTTGGCTTATTTGCTTATAACTCTGTGATTCTCTCTTAGTTTTTACCTTTTGCATTATTTGCATGATCATGGTTTTACGTCTAAAATCTTATCTGCATTTTTTTTTCCTTTGGTGCAAATCAGTTTTAGTTATTGCAGATCCAGCCACCTGTCTTTAGTGATGGGTGGTGCAGAAAAGTACTGTGTGTAAATGATAGAAGCACATTGCTGGCATTGCTTTGCTGAAGGTTACAGGCTGTAAGCAAGAATAAGTCAGAGACCCGTGGATCTTTGGAAGATGGGATGCAGTAATCACCAAAGTGAGAGAGAAGGATGTTAGGAAAAAAAGTGTCCTTATAACCTTACATTAAAATGTTAATATGTTTCAGTAAGAAGCTGAGGAAGAGAGGAAAGATACCAACACTATATAAAACTTAGTTGAATTTACTGTCATCACTAACTGTGGTTATCCTTCTTACCATACATACCATATAGTAACACTTTTTGCCACATACGAATCCTTGTTCTAAGGAAATAAAAAGGGGACCAAGAATGTCCCAGTTACAAATATTTTCAGTTCCTATTCAGCAGATTCCAGTGCAGTGTATAAATTGCAAAAACCCATGATGTTTGAAAAAAATCGTGCTTATTGTTGCTTTAAAGAAAATATAAACCCAGCAGGAAGAAATACTTCTTGTTCTTTAAAAGTAAGCCACTTTTACTCAAGTGCAGTTTAGCAAATGTTTTAGAGAATGAACCGAGAGAAGTACGAATGTTCCCTGTTTTCCTCTAGAGGGAGCATGACAGTCAAGAAACACACAGCGTCCAGAGCTACTGGATACCTGGTACTTTGTACTTAAACTTTGAAATGGAGAGAAAAAAGGCTGTCAGCTGTGTTTATAACGTAGTAGTATTATTCATAGCTTCATTCCCCTGATGTATCCGGTTGGTAATTCACTTACTCCTACCCCAAAATTCATTGTCTGTATCTCTAATCTTCATAGTAACCCATCTGAAATAATTAGCAAATGGAAGGAAAAATTAATTCTTACCTACATCTTTAGATGTAGCTGTATTTTACGCATTTATAGTTTTTATTTCCATGTATGAAAGTCTTTATTGGGGTAAAGAGTTGTCTTCACAGGAGTGCCATGAATCTTGAATTTGCTTTCTGCTTTCAAATTGGAAACAGACACGGCATCATTTATGGCATACCAGCCCTTCCAATTTTCTGGTACTAAAAACTTGTTGGTAATCAGTTTGGTAGTTTTGGTAATTGCGCTAAGTGTTCTTCACCTACACAGATTCTGTAACTGCTTGTGGTATTTAGCCCTCAGGTCTTTAAACCAAAATAACAAGAAATGCTTCCTCCTTATTGTTTCATATTTGCACTAGGTTATTTTTGTAGTGTCATCTTGGAGGCCACTGGTACAAAATTTGGAGGGCACTCTATCTCCTAAAACCATTCTGGTTACCCTGAGGAGATCTGGTCTTGTGTTACGAATGGATGTCAAGCAGACCTGCCATCACTAGAGACTTCTGAAGTCCACCCACAGGAAGCAAGTCTTGGCAGCAGATAACCTTAATGCTTCTGGATAAACAAAATTTTGGAAGGGCAAGAAGGAAGTTGCCAGTAGATTTAGAGGTCGAAACTGGCGTAATCCAGACTCAAATACCAGTCCTGTTCCCAGATTTATTTAAGCTTGGAGAAAAATAAGTAAAATGAAAAAAAATGCATTGGAGTTTCTCCTTTTAATTAATGCCAGAGGACCTCACAGTGCATACTAAGGGAGCTGTGTTCTTGTCAAAATGAGTAGTACAACTTCATGGGAAAATATCTTTAAGCCTCTTGCAGCATGTGTGATCAATAAAATATCATGTTACATGGTTCTCTGTATTCTTTCCCTCCTCCTTTCCCTTAAATTCAAGGCTCTTGAGATCTGCCAACAGAGGAACTTTGTAGAAGAGACAGTCTATCTTCTGAGTAAGTAACTCTCCTTGTGATAAATGACAACATGCTTTTAATCTTTTAATCATGCTTTTAATCAGTCGATGCTGCAAAAATGAATGATGTGTTGTCTAATACAGTTTTAACACGCTTTCCCAGAGACAAAGTTGATAGGTGGTCAGTACAACCAAGTAACATGATTTAGAAAATAAAGCACTGAATTATTCATATGATGTCTTAACTCTATACATTGTGTTACTGTGGTTTTGATTTGGTGCTTTTCTGGGGGTTTGGAGGTGCTGGGGGCCTTTGGGGATTAGCTTGTTGGGGGGGAGATTTTTTTGAGACAATCTCAAAGAGTAATACTGTCAGTTTGAAGAGAGGCGAGAAGTAAAACAAATGTTCTATTCTGAATACATCTCAGAATCTTAATACTGTCTTTTGCTGAGGTGGAAGATTTGCTTATATTGCCTTTATTTTTTCTTTATTTTTTTTTCTTTTTTTTTTTTTTTTAATAAAATGAATTGTAAATTAACTCCTCCAGCAGACCTAGGAATCTGCTCTGAATGGGAAGCAATGTAAGACTAAGATTTTTATTTATGTTATGTGTTAGTCATGAACAGAATGGAAAGTGGGCTTTTTAGTCAGTCTTTTTAGTAAGAATGTTTTTGTGGACCATTTGAGAGCAGAGTAGGATTTACTCATGGATTTATTTAAAAAATAGTTCAGTGTGTTTACTACTTCTTCCTCTTCCTTCTCATTTTCCATGGGTGTAAGCTGCTCTATAGTTACTGCAAATTAAAGAGTGCCATGCAGGCACGCAAAGGGGGTATTTCATGTCATAGTTCATGTTCATAAACATACATAGCCCCTTACATTACATTAGATGTTGCTGCACTTCAGGACCCCTAATATGACCCAACACATCCTTAAGAAAGGCTTCGGGTCCCAGTCCGGCGAAGTGCTCCAAGCACTTGTTCAGATTACACTGATTGCATTGGGATTCTACATCTGATTCCTACATCAGATTAGATCAGATTAGAATGGAACTTGGTTGAATTAGTTGGAGGCAACTTCACGCTTACAAAATTCAAATTGAAAGACCTTCTTAAAGCACTGAGCATTGATACGCATTTAGGTTCTATAACTTCTTTTTTTTTTTCTTCCAGGCAGAATGGGTAATAGCCGCAGTGCCTTGAAGATGATAATGGAAGAATTGCAAGACGTAGATAAAGCTATTGAATTTGCCAAGGAACAAGATGATGGAGAACTTTGGGAAGACCTCATCTTATATTCTATTGACAAACCACGTAAGTGGGATATTTACTCAGAAACCTTGCATGTGTGTGTTTTTGTGGTTGCTATTGCAATAAAGCATTGAATTATCCACCTGCACGTTAGAGAAGGTGTTTATGGATGGACAGGGAGGCCTTCTGGTTTGTGGAGCACAACATAGCTGTCCTACTGTGCTAAAAACTTACAGTAAGGCAGCATGTGAGCATGCTACAGAATAAGTACTTAGAGAGTTTAATATTTGACTAAGCTCTGCATAGTTATGTCCTTAATGGCAAATCAAGGGAAAAGTGGTGCTTTTAATTTGACAGAATGAGGCTTTATTTTTAGACAGCCTCAAAACACAGTCTGCAGGCTTGATGAGGATGTTGTGTAGCATGTTTATTGCAGCTGCTTCCCTTTGAAATTCTGAAAATGAAGAACTTACACCTTTCTGTCTCTCAGTAGAATAACTAATTTGTTTTGTTTCTGTTGAAAAAGGTAAGATCTGTAATGATGAGTGCATTTTGCCTTTCATCCATTATATGAATAGCTACTGCAGTTTAAAGTTTAGATGGAATCAGAAACTGTCGATCTCTTAAGCAACATCAGTTTTGTTCAGGAGGCAGATTCAGAGGAGTTCATACGACTGAGAAAATAGAGAATTATTTTAACTGTCCACTCTGATAGTTTTGCAACTTTTCTGGGGCTTTAAAGCAAGGCTTTAAAGTCTCCATTGGGATCTCTGTTCTGAAGGATTGAATGTCTTGTAGAATTAGTGTCAGAATACGTATTTTTTCATCCCATGGCTGCTAATTCTGCCGGGAAGAGGCAACCAAAATCTGTTAGTTCTTTAGAAGAATGGCATTCTCAAGTTACCCATATTTAAGTGCAGTCCATCACTAAAAGCGGTGCTACAATTAGTGACATCTTTAGATCAAAAGCGATTCAAAGCATGTAGAATTCTCTCCGTTCCATCTGCCCATATGCAAACCAGCTCCAGTGATATTCCTGTCTTGGGGGCTGAATAGGGTTTATCCTAGTGTTTCATTTAGCCAGGTGCACTTCAAAAAGCAGACAACTTCTTTTTTGAAGTGTCACTTGTGTTTTGTGAGTTGCTCTCAGCAGTATTTAGACACACGTTGGAGTTAGGTCAAGTGCTTGAAAATATGTTTTTAAACCCTGGTACTGGGAATGGAGTAGTCACTTAATGTGGTTAATTTTTTGGCTTGAGTTGCTCAAGTGCCCTTTTTATTGAAATGAAATTAATTATTTACTTGTGGGTGTGTGCTGGATACTCCGTTACCCCTTTTCTGAGTACCCTAGAAACTCTCTGAATTGCCAGACTGTATCTTCCTCTCTTCCCCAAAGGCCTGTATTCAAGTAAATGCAGCTGCATGAAACATACGGAGGCTATGTGAAAGAGGCTTAGTTTTATATCTCAATATAGAGAACTGTCATAGAATCATCCAAAGCCTGTAGCTTGTCACCAAAGCATCCTTTAGTCAGGTATTTTGCTGGGTTCTGTTCTTAATTTCTTTGCCTCTTGGTTTTCACAGCTTTTATTACTGGTTTGTTGAACAATATCGGAACTCATGTTGATCCCATTCTTTTGATCCACCGCATTAAGGAAGGCATGGAGATTCCTAATTTGAGAGACTCACTGGTGAAAATTCTTCAGGACTACAACTTGCAGGTAAATGTTATGTTCTTCCTGTGATGCTCATTTTCAGAGAGACAGCAAAACTGCTTTGCCACTGAACAGCATGAGAAGCGGCTACCGTTGTTCATTTCGTCCAGACATCTGTCATTGACACTGGGTTGGTGCAAAACTAAGACAAAAAGGGTAGGGATTTGTCAAGATGAACAGTCTGTTCTCTTGATGGCTTCTAGCACTTCTAAATTTGAACCATGCTGTCATAAGCCTGGTGGGTAAGTGGAACTGGATGTATTTTATACTGCCCAACTGTCCAGTGTTGGAAAAACTCATGACTGTTGCTTTTCATTCTGTTTCATATATGAGGAGGTAGGACACAACATGCACTCACTAAAACATACACCGGGTATTAGAGCTGTATTTTAAGTCTCATACTAACTAAAGGAAGATGAGCTTCTAAAATCAAATTTGTCTGTTGTGCAGAATGTTTTGACATCTGTTCATTTAAAAAGACTGCTCGTTAGATTATGGAAGTTCATATCCCAACATTATTGTACATATATAGATAGTTCTGTTATATGACTGGTTCTGTGGTGTGTTTGTAAGAACTTACAAGAAGTGTACCCTTTGGTGTTCTTGAAAGTAACAACAGAGGGAGTTGCATCGCAGACTTCAAATCTCCCTGCTGCAAAAGGAGGCCCAAACTTGAGTTCTCTATAACGCTGCTCTGCACCTTTCTACGGAGAGATGTAAGGATACAGAGCAGTTTGAATGCCTCTGGTGTGACTGTGAGGAGTCCAGGAAAACACAGCCCAGCAAGCAGTGTAAACTCCAATATTCTTACCCTCATAAACATTTGTTTCCCATCTGCTATTAGTCTTTGGAATCTCTAACAGATGAGCTTGATGGTTTTCAGTACGGTCACAGTTAGCCTTTTACGAGGCCAAATAAAGCCTGTATCTATGCAGGGGTCCTCAAACTTTCTAACCAGGGGGCCAGCACGCGGATGAAGTGGCAGGCAGCCATCTGCGGCTGCTTGGTTCCCCCCCAACCCCTGGCGGGGGGGGGGGGGGAGCTTCTGTAAATACCAGGGGCCAGATTGAGGACCCTGGGGGGCCGTATCCAGCCCACAGGCCGTAGTTTGAGGACCCCTGGGGTAGAGCCTTCAGTGATGTCAGAAGGCCTTTGTAAAAGGCAGGGTTTAAGGCTTTCCAAGGCTTTTCAATTATTTTATTATCATACAGGCTTTAGATTATGACTTTCGCTATTTCAAAGAAACACTTCACGTGTCTTGTTCTGCTGATACTCTTTATGTGCAAGGAGTTACCTCAGATAAACAGATACGTGTTTGTAGGTAATACATGCTGTAACATTACTTCCAGTTTTCAACTGTCTTCATGAGATACTAATACCCTTCCAAAATGATACTAGGTAAATAGCATGCTGCATTTAAACAGTTGCATGTTAATCTTGGTTCTGTCAGGACCCTGCTGCTTGCAGTGCTGATCCTCCTCCTCTTGCATTCTCTTGAAACCAAAATGTAATTTTTGGTGTGTCTGCAGGCAGACTGAGAAAGTAATGTGTGCATAGTTGCAGCCTTACGTGTATGCTTCATACATATACATTACTTAATACATATATGTATATTATTTATATATAAATATATATATACATAAAAATATGAATATACATACAATATAAAAATACAAAAGTAGATTGTGTGGCTTCAGACAAAGCCGATGACATCGTTTGGTCGTGTTTTGGGGAGGGAAGAATCATTCTGTCTTCAAATACCTTTTAACAAAATTACTTTGGGATTAAAAGGATGTATTTAACCTTCAGAGTGATATCTAAATTATTTGCTGTTAGTATTGACATGCTTCATGGATTTCAAGTTAGTTCATTTTGAAGTAGATTTGGATAGCTCTAGGGCTAAAATTTAGATCTCATAGGCCTAACAGAAATGACAGAAGCTTAATGTAATTTGTGCTTGGCTTGCTTGTACAATAGCAAAACAATATACCCCCCATAAAAAAAAACAGGGGACTAATTTTCATTGGAGATATGTTAAGCTATAGCTTAAAATAAGAGGGGTCCTGAAGCGTTACAAGCAACGTTAAGTGGACCACTTGTGAACAGATGGTGTGTCTACACTGAAATTTAGAGATGTGATCACTGCTCTTGCACGCACACCTAAGCAGCCTTTAGATTGCCAAGCTCAAATTGTATAGCAGGACTGTTTCTGCTTTCAATGTGTGCCTCAGGACACGGCTGGGGCTTCAAATACATGTCTAAGCAGCTTCTCGCTGCTGAGGGCAATTCTGCCCTAGCTTAATCATTAACTGTTGCCTCATTAGCTGTTTTAAGGCTAGCCTTTGGTGTGTTTGTATGATTCCTCGTCACACCTTTGCATCATGTCGTGTACGTTCAAAGTGGGAAACCCATGTCCTCTATTCTGGCCCGGCACAGCTCTCTGTGTTTTCATAAAAACTTCCTGATTAGTATCACCTAAAGTATCAGACATTTTGAACACGTGAAGAAATCCAACATTGGCTAGGACTTTCTGTGATTTCATCACTTTGGATTTTGAGGTCTGTATGCACCTAAGTTTTATTGTTCCCATTTTCAAAGGCAAAAAAGAAAATCTTGAGCCAAGAAGCCACAAGGAGGTGGCACACAGGTGGTTAGAACCTGTTGCTTGGCTTGCAAGTCACCGCCTAATACAAAAACAATACTGATTTTTTCATTGTATTGGCTCCCCAAAAGGTACTACAGCTGTGCTGTTACATTATTTAATTGTGGCCTCTTTTTCAAGCCCTGATAAGATTATTTTATGCTTACCTAAGTATGTGAATGCAAATTTCTTTCTATGCTTCTAAATTTCCATAACAGTAAACTCTACATTAGATGTGATTTGAAATACAGGTAGGAGCTAAAAGCAGTGTGCCATTGACAGACTTCATCTTCTTGAAAACGGTTCTTTACATCCCAGCAAAACCAAGTGATTCAAATTGAGTGTCTGCCAAAGCATGTAATATGTGGCCTACAGTGTACATTAGGGGATCCAACAGGGATGTCTACTTCCTTGCACCAAAATTTATTGTAATTTCTTTTCATCTGAGATCTTCCCTGAATAGTTTTAAATTTTTATTTATGTTAGCTTATTGCAGGCAGAGTTCTTCACTTCAACAAGATACCACACATTAGATGAACCACTGCAACGGTTCTATGTGCTACTCTAAGCTCTCCTCCACTGTAATGTGGTTAACTTACACCTTTGAGAAGGAGTTTAGTATCTGTTCACTACCAACCAACCAACCAAGCATGGCACCAAGATAGAATTAAGTATTCTGTTGGGTAAAAATAAAATGTAGATCACATGAGACACTGTTCTTAGGCTACAGCTTCCATTAAGTACTACTTATTTGCTTTTGCTGTGTTGTTATGGCTCGGCTTTACAAGTTAGACTCTATTAAGCTGCATTATTATTCTTTGAGAATACCCATTTTTGTTTTCCAGCTCCAGGAAATGCAATACTGCCACGAACTTAAAACTGAGCACACTCTTAAGTATTCTTCTAAGCAGGAAAAGATTTAAGTACTCATTTAAATGGTTTTCTGAATCTGAATTAAAAGTCCAAGCGATTCTTTTTGTTTGTTTTCCCTCCTAAGGATCACTTATTATAATGTTTTCTCTTTGTTGTCATCTGAGTTAATGTATTAAAACCATGTTACATAATCGAGTGACACTGATTTATGGTAGTGCTGAAAGTTTGTTTACTGCTGAAATAATACTGATTTTAGTGTTTACGTACAGTAACGTTCATGGACAACCAAGTTATGAAGACATAGGCAACAAAGACAAAGTTATAGTTGTCTGAATTTTAACAGGAGTATTTATCAAATAAAGTGTAGTATAAAACTTTTATTATATTTTATATCTAACTCCTGATATCTAGTTCTTTCGTGCCATAAATTCATAGATAACATAGACCACAGAATACTTCCTTTGAATTTATAAAGTACTAAAGATGTGTTGTCTTAAGGAGAAACCTGCTTATTTATTAGAAATAACACATTCTTAGCACATTTTTTTATTTAATGGCAGAGAAATCACCATTCTTCAATCAGCATTTTCAACATGACTAAATACCATTCAAATCTGTGGCAAATTAACTAAATTGAGTCAAGTCATATTGATACCTGACAAAAGCTTAATAATTTTCATCTTTACTTCTTGCATTTAAAAGTGTTTTCAAAGACACAGAACAAAAACTCAAATTTATCTTCATACAATTGAAAAATTGTTGTCAGTGTAACTTTATTTCAGTTTTCACACAGAGACATCGCTTCTGTGAGACTCACACAGAACCTCTGTTCCCATTAGGAATTTACCAGTCCAGTTATTTTTAAAATTCTCTTAGCCAACACAATTAGGCCAGTAAAGCTCTTATTTGAAAAATGTAGCAAATTCAGCATTTACTAGTATCACTATGCAAAATATGAGTTCAAACTATTATTTTTTTACAGTGAAACTGGTACTACTGATGTTTTTATACAACTTTGAACTGAAACTCATTAGTCGTACAATGGTTTGATCTTAACAAAGACCTTCTTTCTCAAATGTACCATTGCACTTTGCATTTGCCTTTTATATTCAGCTCTGTGGAAATGTTCAGTTCCCTGGAAGTTAAATTGAAAAGGGATATGAAATGGTTCACACATGTTTTAAGTCTGTGGTATCTGATTACAGAGCGGTCTTGGCTTATGAATGAGGAGTGCAGGAGCCTTCCTTTAGAATAAGTCATGTAGTCGTGCTCCGGGTTTGTAAAGCATTGTATCACACATCTCACAGGGAAGGCCAATAGAAAAATCCCCTTATTTTTGCACTTGTGAGTTAATTATAAGCCTGTTACACCTTCCGAATTTATAAAATAGCTGTCCTTTCAGCTTCAGTCTATCCCTGAGTGAAATTTAGAAAATATTTTTGGTGTTGGAAGAGATGGAAATACCTCCATTGGTTCAGAAAGAAATGCCTAATTTCTCACCCTTTGTGATAGTTGTTAGAAGAAAACTTCAAAAGATTCTAAGACTTTTTTTCCTGTAGTTTTAAAATATAAAAGCGATTTGTTTAGATGCAGTACCTCTAGGTTTTGTGGATTTAGACATTTTACTGAAATGTTAACTTACTAACTTACACTTTGACTGACCCTGTAGTAACTCTGATGGATAACAGAGATTCATCCCTTCATAGAGTTCCCATCTAGCCATTTGTAAAAGAGTTTATGAACTAATAAAATCCGACAATAATCTGATGAATGCTGCTTGAAACAGCACATGGGAAAACTGTTGGGTTTTGGAGACACTAGGTGGCAGCTTGCACAGAGGGACCTCTGCCTTTGGGTTGTAAATACAAAATAATGTGCTTGTAATTGTGGTCGTGGTGCAGTTTTGAAGAATTTGGTTTGATTTGCCATGGGAAACTTGGGCTTGTTTGAGTGCTAAACTGAATCCAGGCCTGACTTTATTTGCAGAGCTTTGAGTATACCCTTTCAAATTAACTGCATACTGCAACGGTTTCCTTTAATGTTACGCATTTGTGAATCATGACTTTTGAATTAAATAGGATTCTGATTTTAATTGCGCAGTAGCATCTTCCCTAATGTAGTCAGAAAATGAACTGTAATTCTTTTTTGCAAGATGTTTTGGTTTCAGCAGTTTCCATTTATTTGGTGAAAAGCATTATATCTACCTAAAACTTCTTTCTGCAGGTATACCTTGCTGTCCTGCTTGTGCTTACAATGACGTGCTTCTAAAGGGTATAAAATGTTCAGTTTTGTCCTCTCTGAGTCCTTTTTCTTCTCCTTAGAAAGTGGTTTCATTACAGATTTATGCTTGGATGTCGGTTTTAGCTAGTTTAGCCTCATCTTAGGGTGCAGTGTTACACAGAATCACAGAATGGTTTGGGTTGGAAGGGACCTTAAAGACCATCTAGTTCCACCTCCTGCCATAGGCAGGGACACCTTCCAGTAGACCAGGTCGCTCCAAGCCACATCCAGCCTGGCCTTGAACACTGCCAGGGATATTCTTCTCCCTCCTTTTAATGTAAAGAAGTTAATTCAAACAGTCTTTCTTTCTCTGTCTTTCCCTTAAGAGTTACAGACTAACATATTATCCATCTCATCTTTGAGCTCTTCACATCTGTTTCTGAAGAAGTGATGAGATTTATTACCTTGAGATTTGACATTTTACATTCTTCATTGTGACTTTTCCTTTTATATAGCAATAGCTGCTTACTGTATTCCATTTCTAGCAAAATAAGGTCTAACATTAATTGGATGTGGTACGGAAAAATCTTAGAGGAGTTTAAATAATGGGGGAAAGATGGTGCATGTGTCTTACAAGATATTTCTGTTTACTTCTGTTTTTTAAGGCATCAAACAGTACTAGGATTTTCCAGTGACCTAATGATCTCTATTGTTTCTCTCTTAATTTTTCTTTTTTTTTAATGAAGTTTTCCTGTTGGCACACTTTATTTTAAGTAGAAAATAGTAAATTATGCTCCTTTCTTCCCGTTGCATCTCTGTTCCGCCTCTCACTTAACATGGTTGCTTTGCTCATTTTACTTAAATGTGGGCTTTTTCATCTGCTGAAGCTGAGTGCAGCTTGCAAAGACTGCAGTATATAGCCAAGACCTCATCCACTCTAAGATATTTAACTGACTTTGAGATGTAACTTGCTGATTGAGAATCAGGCAAGCACTCATTCTGAAAGATAGTCTCATCCAATTCACCTTGCAGAAAGTTTCTAGCATTTTTTTCAAAGCTAATGATGTTTTTCTGTATTTAAAACAAAATTTAACATTTGCCCTTGAATAAAGTTGCAAGGGGAAAGACGTCCTCGCTTCCTGAGATTATCACAGGTAAAAATGAATCATTTTCCAAGTGTTTGCCTTGTAGGGCTGCATTCAGTTTCTGGTGCTCTGAAATGCTTTATAGCTCAATGTGTCTAATAGCGGTGAATGTTATTTACCCATTGATGTGCCCGGTTTGAAATGCTTAAAGTGTTACTCCATTTTAATTTTGTTAATGTATTTCAGATTTGCAGTGTTAATTGCATATCATTCTTGGCAGTGTGTCCTTATTACTTCACAATGTATATGTGCGCAGATAGGGGTTTGGGCAGTGTTCACCTGGCTGTAGCATTTATTATTTTACTACTTTTTAGGTATTTGCATTAGCTGTCTCTTGGACTATTATAGCTCAATGTCTCCTGTAATGCAAATGAAGCAGGAGAATGGATTTACCACCTTTTTGCTAGGGTCATTCAGCTTGAAATTGACTTTGAGGCTCTTTTCAGAGGAATTGTCTCAGAAAACAAATTTCCAAACATCAGCTAGGGAGGAGAAAGAAAAATTCAACAGGACTTTTTTTCATCTTTTCCATTGTCATATGTTCATACTTCATTAAGTATTGTGAAATAAGGCTGTGTATAATTTTGACACCCTTAATTCCTTTTTGTGTTTCACAACATTGTCAGGCAATGACATGTCAATCTAATGAAAAATATTAAATAAGTAGAAAGGGGGCTAAGACTTTTGCCAAGGAGGAATGAACTCTCTACCTTTGGTTAGTTGTATGAATATCTAATACTGCTTAATAATGACACCTCAGCAGGAAATATGTTTGAACAAAATCAGTTTTGAATTGCTGTGTTTATGAAGGTTTTATGATTATCAAATGCCTGTCCTAAAGGAGATAGGAAATACATGAGTAAAGCTGTTTTGAAATGGCTTGGAAACCAGTTGGGGGGGCACTGTAAAAATCCCTGTCCATTGTATTTTAAGACAAGCTCATAGGAAGAGATCGTAGTCTATAGCAATGGTATATTTCTTACTTCTTAGATCTTAAAAAAATGTCTTAAACATTCCTTGTGCTCTCTTTGGCAGCAGAAACCCAGCGGAGACCTGCCAAGATAGTTAATATGCCCATCTATTCTCAACTGCTGTATTTTATTGTCTTTGCCCCAACAGATCTTGCTGCGGGAAGGCTGCAAAAAGATACTTGTTGCTGATTCTCTTTCTTTACTGAAGAAAATGCATCGAACTCAGATGAAGGGTGTTCTAGTGGATGGTGGGTACAGAGGAAGCATGGTGACTTCCAAGGTTTTGAATACTTTTGCTTGGTTTATAGACCCAAGCAACGTGACTGTCCACTTTGGAAGCTGCCGAAAAGCCTGATTATTGTACCTTATTTGTACAGTGTAGTAGGATACTAGCTGCTTTCCCCTTTGCAAAGGAGCTACTCTTATCTCAAAAACTACAAGACCCAGCATGCAGGTTTTTCTACTGATCAGTCTCTGCGTAGCCAGTAATGTAATGGCTGTTGTGTGTCCTGCACTTTGCCTATAAATAGGTGGAAAATGCTGTTCAGTGCCAGCACAGATAGTGAGATGATAATAATCTGCAACCAAAGCAAAAGCTACAAGATAGTTTTCAGAAATAGGTGAAACTATTTCGCAAGGTACTAATGATGCATGTGAGCAGCACTGTAATTCACACTAGCTGAGTGTTAATACCAAGAGATGAAAACTGACGGAGGGACAAAGGATCAGAGGTTTTGATACAAAATGCTGCAGAGGAATCAGGCACCCATCCTATGCCCCTTTTTATCAGTTTGCCTTCTGCCTTTACAGCACTGATCCTAAACAGCCTAGCTTGTGCAGCTCTGCCGTCATCAGAATCAGAAGATCAAAACATTTCTCATGCTGTTAATAGAAATGCTGCTTCAATTGTTAATAGACTCTCTTAGGCACCTTAGGTAAAAACTTCTAAGACCAAGCTCCATTTCTGTCATAGCAGTATGTTCATGCCTGCTTTATAAAAATGTAATCATGCAGTTTGTTAACAAAGCTTTACAAATTTGTTTTGTTTCGTTTTTCCAGAGGAGAATATTTGTGAATCATGCCTGTCTCCAATACTTCCTTCAGGTAGGATGCTTTTCTAGAAGGCAAAGTAGTCTATTTTTTCATTTTGTTTTTTGAGGAACCACTGTTTGCTTTTATTGGTAGAGATGTGTAAATGTGTAGTAGTCTCGCTTGGTAATTGCTGTATAAATTTCAGTCTCCCGTGCAGAGCTTGCTTATGAATTCTGACGTGAGAGTGGAGTCTATTTTTAACTTTTTTGTTGTTGTTGTTGCAGTAAACCCAGATTTTCTTTCTTATTCATCTTTGACTACTTTATTTTCTGTTTTGGAATACATGGAATGCAAGACAACTTTTAAGTCCATCAACATACATATTTTCAAAGATTATTAGAACCACAAAACTAAGCTGTTGCCACCAAATCTTGTCAAACTGCTGATTGATTTAGACTGAACTCGCAGATTATGAAGTTTTATGGAATATACCTTTTGTCTGAGTGGTGGAAAACTCTTGGCTTGAGTCACTGCTGTCACATTTGAAACAAATTATAAGAGACAGTAGTTTTAAAATATCTTCCGAAGTTAGTTTTTGAAACTAGAAATTCAAGATGTTATTTTGAAGATGCATATTCTGGAAGGCAACTGTAGTTCAGAAATACCAATATAGTTGTTGGGCATCCTAAGAAGTAGTTTTACTAGGAGAGTATCTGTCACGGCATCTCCAAACAATACATGAGACAAAATATATGTATGGACCTAATTTTTTTTATTTGCTGAGTGTGCATAGCCCAGTGGAATCACTTACAGGTTTTGAATCTGGTTTCTACTATTTTCACTGAAACAAAACCAACATACTATGATCATGTGCACCAATGTACAGATGACAGCGGTCACGTGGTGACAAAACCTGGCAGAGCTGAATGTGCTAGTGCCTTGAGGTGTGTTTGTTGAGGGAATGGGAGCCAAGGAATCAAAGGTGGATGATGCTGATGAGCGAGGTGATTGTTTTTTTGGATATGTGGATGTTGTATGTAGGCTTCTAACTGGGCCAAATATTCACGTGGGAATTGAAAGGCACATCACGCACTTAGACAGCTTCTTCCCAAATTTCAAGATCTTGGCGTGCAGCGTAGGCGCTAGAACTGCATAATGTTGTGGTTCTCCCTGCACTAGCACAATTTTTTTGCTAACTTTTCTGCAAAATGGCTGAATTATTTGGTGGTAGTTTACTCTTCTCCCTCCCCAAACTTAGCATATAGCACATACTGACACGAAAAATTTCTGGTGAGAAGGTATACACCATTTAAGCCACAGAATAAAATTGTCTGGTAACTCCATCACTGGGATGCATTTCCTGAAACCATCACTCTCTATAAATGAGCCAGAATAATTTGGAAATTAATTTGAGAGGTGTTACTTGATGTTTCTGTGTGTATTAGAGTGCAGGCATATACTGCTGTAGCCACTGAATCATTTGTCTCATTGCCCTGTTGTAATTAATTTACTTTTCTCTTTCCTAGATGCGTCAAAGTCCTTCAACGTGGTAGTGTTCCACTGCAGACACATGTTTCACAAAGAGTGCCTCCCCGTATCTAACACAGTAAGAACTAGCTTAATCTCTCTAACACCTTTGCCAAAGATACAAGGACAAATAATTTCCTTTTGGTAACTGTGGAGAAGGGCATGGGTCTATCAGGAATTATAGTACGATTACAGTGACTCCTTGCGGTGATACCTCATAGCAGTATGTGACTAAGGAAAGGGAGTTTAGGGCCACTGCAACTAAAGTTCATCCAATTTAGAAATAAATTGCTGATGTTTGAGAACTATTTTATCACTTTCTGCAATCTGAATATGCAGCGCAGCTTTGAGATGCACAGGGAAATACAACCTGTTTGATTTTCTATTAATTCTTTGCTGTTGCAGCACTCGCTTTAACTATGTTTAATTAAAGACAGAAATAAAGATATTTTCTCAAGTGAACTATATTAAATGATTGTGACCTGGAAGAAGAAAAAACCATAATCTCATTTTCAAGTGAATATTTAAATGCCTTGGTAAACATCTTTATGCTCAGAACATGTTTTTCTTCATCAGGGAAATCTTTTATTTTCCCTTTTATTTTTTTTCAATGAAAAAAACCCCCAACAACTAACTTCTAGATCGAACCAGTTTTGAACTTGGAAATGAAATCATCAGAATGGTAACAAAATCACAAAGAAAATGTAATTTCAGATTTTCTGATTCTGCATCACTCTAAAAATGAACATCTAGTGAAAAAATAACTTTGGTGAATCACTTAATCTGCAAGTAACCAAGAAAAATGCTTGTGTAACCATATGGTGCAGCATGTATACTTAAATATGTTATGAAAATCTTAATGAATTAGATCATTTGCACAAGAAAGCCCAACAACTAGTAAATATTTATTCAAACACTATTTACCACAAATTATATTATTTGAAGAACTAATCTAAAATAATTTATCTAGTGTTCTCAGTTTTCTGGGACAGGTAACTTATCATGGGATGTTTAAATGTGATATGGTTATTATAAATACATTCTATAGTACATATGAATACACAGGTATGGGCACATATCTGAGCCACATTCTTCACTGCTGTAGTATTTCTTGGCCTTTGATAATCAGTTATGTTATTGATACCTGGTTACTGGTGACATACTGAAACGAAAGTAACACATGCGTAAGGCATCGCATAGAGCTAAACACAGGAGTAACAATAAGCACATTCTTGATATCAAATGGACAATATTCAGACCATACTCTCAGCTGTTGGAAACCTGTGGAGCACTGTCCAGAGACAGAGCTGTGACTAAGACATCCGTGAATGGAGCCAGCCAAGTGACTTACTGGCATCTTTATCTATGAAGATAATCAGTGATACTTTTGACTCCGTATTTTTCATTTTTGTGGTGGAGGAAATTTGACCTTTCTCTGCTGGAGCGTGGTGGTAATGTAGTTGGAGTGAGTGGTGGGGTGTGCTGCGTTCTGACGGGGAACAGCCTCACGCTGAGCAGTAATGTTGAGAAAGGCATCAACACTTTTCATTTATCTTCCCACATTCTAACGTGGCTATGTTTCTCTAAGAGATTCTTGTTCTCTTTTCAATTTCTAGGTATCTCCTGTCCAGTTCTGCAACATATGCAGTGCCAAACACCGAGGACCAGGAAGTGCAATCCTGGAGATGAAGAAATAGCAGTACCCTAGTTCTCCATGCCAGTCTGTGACACCAAATCTGTTAGGACCATGCAGAGCTACTGTAGCTTCTGTTAGTCATCATTTCTGTATATAATTCTGTTTGTGTTGTAAAACTGGTTTCTATAAGTTGTCCAGCTTATTGTACATTTTCGGGAAAAAGACAATATGAAAATCTTTCACTACCAAGTCTTTGTTATGCACTTCATATGTCACCGTTCCTTTGCTCAGCTCACTACTTAACTCTGGAACAGAAAAGAGAAGTAAAATCAGAAGAAAAAAAAAACCCTACTTCGGAGATTTGTGCTTGCTGTCAGTTAATGTGCTTTACAGTTTGGAACCAGATGAGGCTCATGGTTAGATACTGCAAAGAAAGATTAATTGCGGTGAATTCAGCTCACCAAACGACGTTAGTCCTGATCTAGTTTATTAGTGAACTGTTTAATTTGAAACCCATAGGAGTCTGACTGCTTTCAGCGGATCTGCTTCAGGACTTGAAGCTGACTGTGTGCTGACTTATACATGAAATGAAGAAACTCATTAACTCTTAATTCCCCACACTGCTAATTTACCTTGATTGTATGGTTACACAATCCTAGTTTGTTACAAACTGGTGATTTTCTTAATCAGTCTTCACAAAGCAGTAGTTTAAGATGGGCTTTTGTCATATTAAAATCATCCAGAAGTTTTTTTGAAAAAAAATGTTAGCAGTAGGTGTTTACTCTTATAAGTGCGGTTATAGTGGTATGATTCCATTAAAATGAGGAGGTGGGGAGGAACATCTGACCTTTCAAAAGTATGATCTTTAGGAGTTTCTTTTGAACTTAGCAGTTTAATAGCTAAGTTTACGTATTTGGATGTTAACAAAAAACATACTTATTTTAAATTTCAACAGTGTTCTGTTTTGATCCGAAGGAGGTGATATTTCAGAATATCCTTAATTTAATATCTTTATAATGTTCTCTGATTAAATTAAATATAAGCATCTTTTCCCTAAGAAAAGTCACTTTTCAGAACTCCCAAGATATTTTTCCTCTTTTTAATAACTGGAGTTTGAAAGTAAAAATACACTGTTTCACCATCAAATTGAGAGGTTTAAACAACTAGTTAACACAGTAAGTTCTGAAACAATGGTATAGTGATCCTCCAGTGTGTCTGTAAAACTGGAAAGTGTAAGATGTCTAAGTTCTTCTGTACCTTACTCCCATGTAGGTACACCTTAAAATAATCTATATTGTAGAAACCTGGATTTCTAGTTTATGTAAACTCATTATACTCTTTTGATATTCTCTGGGTGGTTGGCTGAGCTGGTCTAGCTATCTGAAGAGTGATTTTTGTTGTCCACTGTGTAGATCGACATAATACTGGAATAAAATTTTAAGTGTATTAGAAATGTTAGGATTTACTCTGCATAGTCACAGAGATGAAATTATCATTAAAAGGATAAATCGCTCAAAAACATAGCAGTTGTTCTATTGTGATAATACAGACAGCTGAGGAAAAAATAAAAAAATGGTGCAGATTATTTATGGACATGCCGTACCTAAAACAACAGAAGGGTAGGAGCTTTGTAGTGCAGAACGTAGGCTGCATATGTCAAGCTTCACCTGTAAGAATTACTGCCTGCCTCTGTAGCAGTTCATTTTCAGTGGCTAGTACACATTCTCAGATACATTGTTCATTTATCCTTTTATTACTTTTTTTTTTACTACACTGGTCAGGAAAACTGCTTTGATTCCTAGTAAACAGAATGTGCCAGTGAGCTTAAGGCCTGTTTCACCGTGACATTTGAAGTATTGCATGCCTGTAGACAAGTTTCAAAACTTTTTAAAAAACCCTCTTCCTCAGCAGCTCTAAGCAGCCTTTCTTTGTTATACCCTAAGAATGCACTGTGTATTGCTGTAAGCTGTCAGCTTGCAGGAGGAAAAAGTCAAATTACTCCTATACAGTTACACTACAAAGTGTTCTGTGGCTCAGAGTTATATTGTAATTTAAGCAGATACATTGTTTACTTCGGCTTGGCCTTAAATTCCCTAAAACATTTAAGCATTCAGTGACTCGGTTTGCTAGCCTGCCATCACAAGTGATCATATTGCATTATACCCTGGCATATTCTTTGCATTTATGCAAGTAATTTTAAGTCATTGTATGAAAATCTGATCAAAATCTTCTCCAAATCCAAAGCTTCTTTCATTTGGGCTTCTGGGACTACCCTTTTCATGTTCATGAATTCTAAACTTGCTCATTAAGATTGCGCAAGAAATGTACACTCCTGACTTTGATTCACTTTTCTTCCTAAGAAACCTTCACATCATAGAAGACATCTGAGTTTAGAGTCTAAAATATTCAGCATCCCAAGAGCTTTTCTTCTGGAGAACCGTTCTGCCTAAGAAGTAGCCTTACAATTGCATAACCCTTCAGAAATGTACAGAACAGCACTTACCCAGTTTCACCTGAACTTATTTAAGGTGTCAATCCATTTATCAAAGTGCTTGTGCTTCTAATGAAGGAAAACTTAACAAGGGAAATCCTATTATTATTATTTTTTTCACTGATTCATCCAGTTCTGTGTGATTTCTTCAACAGTGACCAGCAAAGCTGACTGAAAGGGTATGTGGTGGATCAAGTAAGAACGTATTGGTCTGGCATATCAAAGAGAGAAAAGTATTTTAGTTATAGTGGGGTTTGGGATACTTTTTTTTTCATCTGTTTATTGATCACACAGTGTTGTGTGATAGGTTCGGTGGCAATGTTGGGTTACACTGAAGATTTTCATGGGCCCAAAAGAGTGAGTTGCTAGTGGAGCTTGGTGAACTTGGCTACTTGGTCCTGGTGAGAGCTCACTTAAAAATGACAGCATCAGGATAAAGGCTGGCCTCTCCAAAAGGAGGAGTTAATTTGTTCCTAGCAGACCTGTGGGGACTGGGAGGCACATGCCAGATTAAAAGCTCTAGCCAGCAATTTTTGGGGCAAGTAAGAGGTGCCTGTTGCTCTTGTAATAAATTAATTATTGGGTGATCTTTTTATGGCTGATAGACAACGTATGAAAGGGACTGGGACAGGATCTGCAGATATTTTGAGTCTGATTGAAGTTGAAGGGTGTGTGAGTGGCTTTTGCCAGCACCTGCTACAGCTAAATGTCTTGTGTTTACTGGCTGTTAGCTGTGTCTCAGTGGGCTTGAGGCAGTTCCACAACCAGATCAGTGACGTATTGAATCAGCTGTGTTTGGTACTTGGGCAGGAGTCTGCTGCCCAGCATTGCAGGAGTCAGTGGGTCAGTTAATCCTTCGCGGAGCCATTCTATATACAAGGTATGTCCTCTACCGGTAGCTGCACCTGACAGCTGCTCATCTGCGGGAAACCTGGAACACAGCGGGTATCATGTGTTGGAACAGGAGTAAGTTGTTCGGTGTCAGACACTGATGTTGTGTTACAGAGCCTGAGCAATGACAAAATGAAATGTTTTCCCATTTTTAGATCCACATCATATTCCTATTTGAAAGCAGCGTTTTCATGGACAGTTGCTGCCAAGAACTTGACTGCAGATTCGCAAAGGACTACTGTAAAGCAAAGAATAAGAAATATCCAGTTGTCTGCTATGTTTTGTAACTTATTTTATACTATATTATTTATATTATATCCTATATAAATGTAGGAGACTATGCTACATCTTTTTCTAAATTTTGGCTGATAGCTTGATAGAGGCTGTCAGTATTCCATATAGACTGCACAGACTGGCTTACCAAGTTTTCATCTTAGGAAGTAATCGCTTTCTGCCTTGGAGGTAATGGTTGTTCAGCTAGAGGCTTTAAAGCAGGCACTATTTTACTCTTTGCTGTTGTGTACACTATCACAGGGGTTTTCTGCTTGGCAAGTAGAGTCCCTGACTGCAATTCAAGGGAACTGGAATTGCAAATAACCTCTTAAATGAAAACCTCACATTAGATTTCCCATTTGTGAAATGTTGTGAGTTAGCATTCAAGTAGTATATGTCTCCGTCACCTTGGGAAATACCGTGTCATCTCTGCAGGTTGGTTGGAGCAGTCCCTGTGTCATGTGCTAGCAGTTTGAAAAAATACTTGCAGGAAAAGTCTTACCTGAAAATGCTGAATAAGGACCATTACCTGAATGAGGAAAATCTTTCAGAGAAGCCTGTTCTCCCTCTCTTCTGTTGTTTACTTCTGACTTCACATCCCTGCAGCGTAACTTTTACCCGTGTTTACAAACGCTTGACACAACGTCCGGGTCTCTTCCTCTCTAGAACAGCTTCCCCCTTGAGTGGATCTTCGCCAAATACTAGCTCTAAATCATTTGTTGTACTATGAAAACAATTTAAACAAGACTTGTAAGGAATAAAGTATCACATTTAGAGAATGACTCTTTAATTACACACTTTCGGGACTGTCTTCTTACTCCACTGTGCCATGAAAGATTAATTTTCTTTTGGCATTAGAGAAATCCCTTGATGTTTTTTCTGTTCTTCAAGACAATGTGCGCTTTCTTTAACTACAATCAGATATTAAATTATGCAGAAAACAGGACATCTGAAGTGTCTGAGGCATCAAATGCACAAGAGAATAGGATGTGAGAAGTTCTCAGAAAAGTCAGTGAGTCATAGTGGGAACAACCTAAATTTAATCTTTTAAATTTTAAATTAAAAGGTTTCAATAAATGGTGATTGTAATAAGCTTTTGCAGTAGAGCAGGTCTTAAGGGCTCTGATGTGTTTAGGCTGTGACATGCCCCCAGGAGCCTGCAATCTGAATGGACAAGGCTGCCCAGTGGCTTCTGCCCCTGGGTTGTGCTCAGGACTAGCTGTGGTGGTGCAGGAGCAGGAGGTTGTTACCCCCAGCCTGGGGGCACTGCCAGAGGTGGAGCTGTAGTAGAATAATTAAGGGCTAGAAAGTGGCAGGAGCCGCAGAGGGTGGTTGAGTTGTTTGGAAAGTTTGTCCCATTGCTGTTGGTCTGATCCTAGTAGGATTAAAGTCCAATTAGGTTGACAAGGTAATGGTATCTCTGTGTCTGATGGCTGTAAAATCGCATTTAGCAAGATCATGAAATCAGCTGGATGACCTGTTCCAACTAGTATTCACATAGGATGCAGATTTGTCTGTCTGGTGGTAGTGAGGATCAAGAGCTACAATAAACAGTTGAGGATTTTTTTACAAATTAAGGGAAATGTTTTAAAACTGAGTAATTGTCTTACATATTACCATGTCTCGCACACAATATAGTAGCAGCACTGGAAGGCACAGGTGACAATAGTGGTTTTACTCTAAAGGACCCATTCAGTAGCAGCTTTTTTTGCCCCTGTTGGCACAAGAATCACTGAAGCGCTTTCTAGTGTGTCCAACACCAGCTATTGAGAGTCTTCGTCTGGAATTTCTGCAAAGTAATGGAGATCTTTAGTTAAAGAGAACTAAAGTTGGGAAGCATTTTCTGTGTGCAGTCTGTAAAGCTGATCAAAGAATATATTTCTGGTATAACTCCCATGCTCTGCAGATTTTCATTCTCTCTGCAGTATCAAAAACCTTTCTGGTGATGTGCTAAGGGGACTGTGTTCTGTTTACGTAATGCCGTATTCATTCTCTGCCGTGCTTTCACCCTTCTCTCCTCCTCCTCTCACCCCCCTGAAGTACGTGCCTTGGAGCGAGTGCCTTGGTTTGAATTCTGTGGTGACTTTCAGTCAGTATCTGGAAGCACAGAGACTGTACTATGTACGTGGTAAGGTGGGCAAGATCAAAAGTACATGCTTTGTGTGTCCTGTGGAAGGCGGCCAGATCTTTGTTCATCCTTAGTTCTTGGGGGAGTTCATTCCCCAGTGTCAAGCCAAGGAAAATGTTTTTCGTCAGAGGCAAACTTTCCAGAATAATGGCAATTTTCAGTGGTGCCAAGAGAATTTTTGAGGTAGGAACGGACCTCTCAAGATCATCAAATCCCATCAAGTCTAGTTCCCTTACTCCAGCACTGGTTGCTCCATCACTTTCCTGGGATTGAGATGAGGCTGATGAGCCTATGGTTCCCCAGGTCCTACTTCTTGCAGTTCTTTAAGATGGTGGTATCCCAGAGGATCAGTTAAAATAAGGACTGCAGCCTTGAAGAGTGAGATTTACCTTCTTATAGTCTTGAGGAACCTCTTCTGATTGACATGGCCTTTTAAAGATAATCAAGAACATCATCTTCACGCTGAAGGCTTTGTGCATGGGTATTCTGTAATGTTGCAGTCCAGTCCAGAGATGTAGCCAGTATAAATAAAATATTAAGTGGGGTTAGATCATAGTCCCAACAAACAGGCAGATGTTCCTAAGGGCCTGGCTGGGCAGAAGCGTTACTCGGTCTTTACAATCATCATTCACAGAAAGCACTGGCTTCCTTGGCAGTGGTAAGGTCTTCTCTTACAGGTAACAAACAGCTTGTCTTGCCTTGCTTAGTGACATAACCAACACCTGCCCTCGCTGCCTGGGCCTGGCAGTGGAAATGCTCTGCTCCCCCGCTGCTGGCACCGAGGGCTGCGTCAGGCTGCTTTGATGAAACCGTTTCTCTTGTGCCAGCACAACAAGCAAGTCTAATACCTTTTCGTTACTGGTGAATGAGGGATGATGCTGGACACTTCCTTGTCTCTAAATACCAAGGAGGAAAAGGTGAAAAATTGTATGTGGTAGGAAGAGGAAAAAATGGCAGGCCCTTTTTGGGGGTAGGGTGGGAGAGGTTTTTATTTCTTTAGCAGAATTAGTGTAGAGGATTAGGTACTGATTTAATTTAAAAAAACCCACATCTATTTTGGTAAACTATGCATAAAGTGGGCTGTAATGCCTCTGCTAGATGGCGGAGATCAGAGGTGATCGGCTCAAGTCAGGCGTCAGCATATACAAAATCCTCTGCAGCTATTCTGCAGCTGCTTTAGGGCTTAATCAAAGTTCTGCTTTTGTAGGGGGTGTTGCATTCACTGCTGTTCTCTCTGTTTACTTTTCATGATAGGACTCCTTCACCTTTAACAGGCTGAAGAGCAGGTAGCCTGGTTGTGTGACTCCTCCATGCTTAACAGCCACACTTTGTATCTATAGATACAGGCAGCTCAGCGGTCGCAGGCTGCAGACCCATGTCAAGGATCTTTCATTGCTGAAGTCTGTATTGGAGCTTTGGAAATGTGAGACAGGTTTTGTTCCTGCTGAAACTGATGGCAAATTTGCACTGACTGAAGTGAGGACAGCATCAGGCCCTCCTTAGATAGTAGTTTGCATTATGAATAAATACTATAAAATCAATTAGATAAGGAACTTTTCATTCTGAGTTGGCTGTAGTAGTCTGCAACTGCCTACGTGCATATAGTACAAAATTAATAGTGGAGCTTGGTGGTCATCCATAGGATTCACCACTGAAGAGGCTTATGACTCATTTATCATTCTAGGAAACAGTGAAAATTATTTTAATTAATAATGTGTACTTCCAAAACTGTGTTAAAAGAAAATTGTAAGAGCATTTAAAGAGATTACACCTTGTGAAGCCCCTGTAAAATACAAGTGTGTTGGTAGTAGTAGTTATTTGTAAATGCTTCTGCTCTGCTGCATTGCAGTGTTACCCTGGAAAGGCTCGTCCTGCCAGATCTGAAGAATGAAAATCTAGTGTTGCACAATGAGACTAGGTAAAGAAATTAAATTACGAGTATTTCTTGAACAGATTTTTCCAGGTACTGAATCCTTTCTCTCTCCTCTTGTGCCTTGCCCCACCCTGTTCTTTTGTGGCTGTAACCAGCTTTGATGCTGAATTGAAACAAACCATGTTAGTGAATTAATTTACTGTTAATTCAGTGACTGTCTTTGCTGGGATGAATCCTAGCAAATGAAATTTAAAACTTGTCATTGATTTCTGGTGTGATGTCATGCTTATCATTTGATTATGGTCTGCAAATTTCTGTACACTGTGTTGTTGGTTTGCTTTGGTTTGGTTTGGGGGGGGGGAAACCCAAGAAACAAACAGAAGAATCCTTCCTTATTTCCCTTTTTGTCTGTCGTGATGGTGGCTGTATTTTCTCAAGAATATTCATAGTAACCCTTGCCAGTACATGATCATGTACGAGAAGTAACCTAAAAGGAGTTAGGAGTATAAAACAGTTAGGTCTATTAAAGTCCTCATGGTAACACTTCTGAAATTTTCCCAGTAGCTGAAGCATGAAAAGTAGAAAGGCAGAGTCCCAAAATATACTTGAGAAAAATAGCGTGATGAAAAGGGATTTAAGATTATAAGGAAGTGGTTTCCACCTAAGCTGGTATGGAATGGAAGTGGGTTGCAACTAAGCTGGTACAGAGATAAGTTTCTGGTAGTGAAATAAGTTAAGGGATGTTCTAAACAAAACATCTTCTTCATGCAGAAGACTCCAAGGATGGGGCTACAAAAACGGTAAAGCAAAAAGACAGATTTTAATGTATTTCAGGTAGGAAACAGTAAAAAAATAATCTTAGAAAGCATAAAACCTGTGATTGGGTAACGTAAAATTCAGAGCAAGATGTATATTGTAAAGATGCTGTTTGGAAGGGGTCTATAGAGGTCCTCTAGTCCAGGCTTCATGTTTTGCTGAGAAGCAGGTATCACTAAGACACCATGATAGCAATATTCAAATTATGTAGAAGTATCAGCGAAAACCTTGTGAGTGAAAGGCAGGCACTGTATTTTTGGGGAATATTAGAATTCAGGGATTATTAGGTAAGTAAATGAATGGTATCAATAAGTAATAGGCAATCAGTAATGACCTGAAATACTATGCCTGCATAGAAAGTGTAATAATTGCAGGCCTGTGTTGTCAGCCACTCGAGCAATATGGTAGCACGGACTGCAAGGACTCAAGGACAGAAGGAGCAGTAACGCTGGCAGACTTCAGCCATGCCTGTCTGAGTAATGGTGAGACACCATGAGAAAACCACCTTTTCAGTGCTACAAGAGACAACCCCTCGAAACACCTCATCGGAGAGCACCAGAGGAAAAATGGTCCTTGATTTTTTTGCCCTGGCAACGGCACAGAACTGGAATGCTACAACTGAAAGGCACTTAGCGAAAGAGTCCTTCGTGTGATCAAATGCACTGTCCTTGTAAGATGTAGAAACACAAAAGTCATCTGTCACAGTAAAGCTTGACTGTTCAAAACCAACAACAACAAAAACTGAATAAAAATGAGGGAGCAAATGAAAAGCAGTAGTTAATTGTTTACAAGTGGTATGAGAAATGCTAAATTCACAACAGCACACTTTATTTAAAAGCGTCTCCCCTTTCCAAAGCAAGCCTTGACAGACAGCAAAGTAAAGAGACTGTTTAGATGTAAACAGATCTTCAGCAAAGACTCATTGTGTCTCGTTGCGAAGGAAAACGAAAAAGAACATTACATTCCGGCAAGTTAATGTCAAGCCACAATAAAGTAGGCCAAGAGACTCAGCGAGAAACAATACACTAAGACTGGCAAAGCGAACAAAAATACCATCAGCAAATTGTAGGTATAGAAAATATAGAAAATGGAAGCATAGAAGGGTTTCAAAAAAGAGAGGCCCCAGCAGGAAAAAACAAAGTAGTTACTTGAAGAAAGTATTGAATAAGTGTTTATTATGAAAGCGTTTGGGGAAAGCTTGAAGTGGAGCCTTTTTTAACGTGGAGACTACTGAAATTAAACTGTTTGTAGAAAATGAAGGACAGAAATCAGTAAATAGTTTCAAACAACAAGCATCACTAGGTATTCGACTAAAACTCTGGTAGATCTCAAAATGGTATATTGCTGTAAGATTAACTGTGATGGGTAAATTTCTCTTTTAAGTAAGTCCTAATACTAGAAGAATAGAAAGTAGTAAATATGACACTGATGTTTTCTGAAAGGCTCCATGACAAATCCATAGAAACACAGACCAGTAATTTTCTGTTCTTTACTGGATAAATCAATAGAATTGCTATTTTTAAAAAAAAGAAGAAAAAAAAAAAAAAAAGACACATGGATATATCTGGTTTATATCTTACATTGGGGAGAAGTGAACATGGATTATGGAGATGGAAGTTATGCCTGCCATTTATCTGAGTTTCTAGAAGGAGTTGATGAACCTGTCAATAACAGATTCAGATGGTATAATGTTTTACGCTTGAAAAAACTGCAAAAGCTCGTTTTAAAATCCCTCTTCAGGATTTAAAAAAAAAAAAAAAAAGTAGTAAACAACAAATAGGCCTTCAAAAAAGAAGCCAAGGGTTTCTATTAAATTTGAGAGTTTAAAATGAGACTTTATGTATTATCAGATTTTACAAGGAAGAAGTGATTGCTGGTAAAGTTCCACAAGGATAAGTGTTGAGAGTTAGGATCCTCAGTGTAATCACTGATAATCTAGAAAAGGACTGGATAGCAAAACCAAAAATATTTGCTAACAATATAAAACTAGGTAGAGTCAGAACTGAAAGGTCAGTGGGAACAGCTTTTTTGATCAATGATCTGGAGGTATAATTGTCTAAGGCCACCAGTGGGACTCTAAGCCCACCAGGGCCGTTGCATTCTCGGGTGTTGCCCCCTTGCCATGGTCCTCCTAGGCGGAGGGATGGCAGCCAAGCAACTGGCATTACAGAAGACAAAGGGAGAAGGAGAAAGAAGCCTGTGAACTGTCAAACTCTCTTGGTGGTGCCGAGTGAGAGCTGTGGTGAGTCCCAGGTCCTTGGGGCCCTGTCTCCCCTCTTGTGCACCCCAGGCCCTCCTTTCCCCTCCTCCAGTCTCCTCTCTTTCCTGTGCTGCTGTGACTTTTTTTGTGTGGTGGGTTGACCCATGCTGGACCAAAGCTGCTCTTGTCACTCCCCCTCCTCCACTGGACAGCGGAGAGAAAATACAACAAAAAAGCTCATGAGGTAAGTACAGGGAGACCACTCAGCAATTACCATCATGAGGAAAACAGAGTGAACTCAGGGAAAACAGTTTAATTGATTAGCAGTCAAATCAGAGCAGACGAATGAGAAGTAAAGCAAAATCTCCAAAACACCATCCCCCCAGCCCTCACTTCTATCGGGATTACCTTTACTCCTGATTTCCCATTCTCCTCCCCTCTGGGGGACAAGGAAGGGCAGTTGTGGTCAGTTCATCCCACGTGGTTTCTTCTACCTCAGGGGGAGGCCTCCTCATGCTCTTCCCCAGCTCCAGCCTGAGTCCCTTCCATGGGGTGCCCTCCTTCAGACAGAGTCTGCTCCAGCATGGGTCCTGCCACGGGGTCCCAAGTCCTGCCACCAAAACTGCTCCAACATTGTCTCCTCTCTCCACAGGTCCACAGGCCCTGTCAGTAAAAAAGAGTAGGTAATGCGCTATGGACATGTAAGTACTCTTACTTTGTATAATGTGTACGCTCAAGTAACTTGGAGTGCGTGTTGGCTAGAGCGATACCTGTGCTTCCAGCGCTGCAATAAAGAGAGTGCCTGCTTCTTAATGCTGCATTGGAGTTAAGGGGGTTATTCCTGATGTTGGTGATAGTTCCACATCAAGCACACGATCGCTCTGGAACTGTGAAATGTAAGTTTTAAATCATCTCTTACTAATCTGATAAAACTTTATTTAAAAAGCTTGCATGAGAATGTCTAATTGAACGCAGTGCAGAATCAAATGTACATGGAAGGAGGTATGCTTTTAGTAATTTTTTTAATGGCTAATATATCTTACTTCAAATTCATTTTAGCCAATTGCAGGTGGTAGTAAGTTGAGCCTAAGGGCCCTAAGTTGAGCCAAAAGGCCTTAAGTTGAACTTCATTTGAGCTTAATGTCCCAAAGTTGAGCCTAGAGCTGAGCTTAAGGTCCCTAAGTTGAACCCAAGTTGAGCCTAAGTGTAGTCTAAGTCGAGCCTAAGGTCCCTAAGTTGAGCCTAAGTAGAGACTAAAGGAACGTAGTCAAGCCTAATGGCTCTGTGACAAGCCTAAGTCAAACCTACAGGTCCCCAAATCAAGCCTAAGGGCTCTAAGTTGAGCCTAAAGTACATAACACAAGCCTAAGTTGAGCCTAAGTGCCCTAAGTCAGGCCAAAGTCGACCTTAAGTTCCCTAAGTTGAGCCTAAAGGTCCCTAAATTGAGCCTTTAGGGCACTATGCTGAAGGAGAAGGAGAATGAGAAAGAGAAGGAAAAGGAGGAGAAGAAGGAGAAGGTGAAAAGGAAGACAGAGATGAAGGAGAAGAAGAGAAAAAGAAAAGCAGAGAGGAAGAGAAGAGATGAAGGTGAAAAGAAGAAAATAAGATGATGATGAAGAAGAAGAATATGCTTTTAGATATTTCTAAGAAATATCTCATCCTACAGGCCCCTTGAAGTTCTATGTGCAAGGTCTACTAGATCATACCATTATAAACTTCCACTAAGCATGGAATATTCTTTTATCATTTTACCTCTCACCTGATATAAAACCAGTTGTTCCAGAAAAGGCTGAACTGTGTCAGAAACTGCTTTGGACACGACATAGCTACAGCATTTCCTTTCTTTAACTGTGGCCTCTTTCTGCCAGTAGTGCTCCTCTCCACTGTTTCTTCACACAAAAAATCTTTTGCTAATTTTAATAACACTTTCACAAACACCAAGGAAATGGTGCTGGGATTGGAACAGCTCCATCCAAAGGTTCATTCGGTCCTTGATAATTCTCTTCCTCTGATCTGCATTCATCAGCTACTCAGTCAGTTTTCCCATTATCCCTGCAATGGGAGAAAACCATTTCTGTGTTACTGAGCAGGAGTAAATATTTTTCCAGTCAAATCTGTTCTAAGGTAGCAAATCTAATTTAAGGCCAATTTAAAGTCAGTCACAATGTTTTGAAGAAGTAGGCAGGGGCTTTAAAAAATCCCTTCTGTGGGAACCTCAAGAATTTCTGGCATGGCGGGGCTGAGCGTCCTGTGTCCAGGCATGGAGCCCGCAGGTTACGTACTCTCTGGGGAAGTGACTGGTGGCAGGTTGGTGTGTCAGCAGAAAACCTGTGTTTGGCAGTATTTTTGGCAGGTTCTGTGCGAGTGCATTGTTACAGGCTCCCCTTACCTCCCCTGAAGTCAGATACTGCCCCACCTACCACAGTGGCAGCTCACTTAAGGGATATGTGCCGGCCTTTGCCGTGCATCAGATGCCCCCACCCCTGGCCATGTGATCTGCTTCATTACGCGCAAGCTGTGCCAGGGCGCTAAACTCTCCCTGGTGAAGGACCCAATAAAAGCAATCTAGTGTTCTGACGCTAAGCATGAAAGAGAGGTGAAACATATCATTTGCTCAATGTAGAAACCTTGGTCCCTTCCTTCTCTCAAGGGTTTTGGCGTGCAGGGTAGAGGTGGTGTACTAGAAGGGAATATTACAGCCCTGAGGTGGCCATCATTCTTTGCTGTTATTAATCTTTCTTAAAAGGGTCACTGGCATGAAAGCAAATAGGATCAATAATTTCACTCGGACAAGATTTGTCATTCAGAATGTCACACTGCAACACTTTCAGCTCTTCAGGCTACTGGGTGGTGCAACAGAACCCCATACCTAAGGTAGCTCCCATCCTGAGAAAACAACAGATCTATTCCTGCTTCACCTCAAAATGGCCAATAAATCTCACTCAGTGACAGATGGTTAGGCTTCAGAAGGATGATGAAGGAGAAAATTCATAGCCGGTGCTATTCTGAGAATGCTGGGCACCACAATGACTTGATACACACGTAAAGGTCAAGATTACCTTGTAAATGAGAATGAGATAGCTCGCGCTCAGGTTCAAATAAACAAATACGTGGAAAGGTGCGTTGGGTCCCGCCAGTGCACAGGCTTGCTTTATGTCCTCTTCACGTGGTTTTCTCAAAGAAATGAATATAACTCTTTGCAACTTTTTATTTATGTGCTGCAAACCTTTCCGTCATGTGATTTAGGTGTAAAAATACAAACACATAACAACTCACCACCCCAAAAAATACCCCAAAATATAAGCAAAAAGATGGGGAAAAATACCGAAGACAAGACCTTCTTGCAACAAAAGCAAAATCTCTGTTGTGCACTCTGACCTTGGTGGACCCATACCAGAGTGAGGTGGCAGAATTCCATATTCTGCAGTGATTTCTTCGTACTGAGAGACAGAGCAATGTGATCTTTGGCTATGTAGGCATCAGTGAGCAGCATGGTGCAAGTAGAGCAAAGCAACTAGTGCTGAGGATTCAGATGCTTTACCTGCCTTGCATTAGCATCAGTCACCTTCGGTCCTGTGTGCAAGCAACTGCAGCAAAAAAGAACAACTCTGGAAGCATGCATTCTGGTTTAGTTACATCCAAAAGGAATCTGGTTTCATGTTGTGCCTGCTGTGGGGTGTGAACTGAAGCACAGCGAGTGGTGATGCTTCAAAAATGACCCAAACCACAAGGCCAACACAGATGAGTGACGGTCTGGCTGTGATCTCAACCTATGAGAGCAGGATCACAAAACTCAGCCAGAATTGCATGGAAACTTAGTCTGGTAGATTTTCAACCTTTTTTATGAACAAAAAGCTAAGGGTAGATTTATACTGTATGTGATAACATAGTCCATTTGGTTTTCACAGATGCTGTCCCTCAGACTTTTCCAGTTTTATGTCTGCAATTGTTTGTTATGCTGGACTCCATTTGGATCAACTTTGTAAAGTAAGAATGATGAAAGCAGAACCTCAGCACAGTGATAGTTAGAATCATTGCAGTAATTTTAATTATACTCAGGCATTCATCCTTTTCAATACAACATTTAAGCCTAATTTAAATATGAAACACAACAGAAGAAATGGTGATATCTTATTCAACGTATATTCTCATTGCTTGTTTCTAGTTATGTATTTTAAGACGTGAAAGGGTGGTGCGTAACCAGCTACGAAACCTCCTCTTAATGTTGCGTTAATCTGTTCGTGCTGTCACTTCTTTGTGTCTGCCATAGACTTACGCCTCAAGCTGCTGGTAAATATTCTTCCAGAGTGTGGAAATAGCCCTGCTTTGCCAACTAAATCAGTTGTACTTGAATATTTTAGAGAGCACTTTGGAGAGGGGAAAAAAAAAAGAAGCAAAAATATTCTGGTTAGACATCTTTCATATGATCTGTTTTAATTTAATTTTAATGAGAAAAAAAATTCATAGTATAGGCAGGATCTTTGTTTCCAGAGTTGTATTTTATATTTCTCAATACTCAGAAAAAATCAGGTTGAAACCAAATGCCCAGACCTGCAGATCCCCCCTTAAACGATACTTCCAACCTCTGCACTTTTAGCTTCTAGCACTAATATAGAATGTACTAGCACTGAATATAGAATGTGCTTTTTTTTTTACAGCAAATGGTTTGTTCCAAAGTGGGCCTGTTTTCTCTAGCTTACCCTGTCATTAGCAGCCCCTCCTCTCTTACCTGCTGGCAGGTGGTACAACGCACTAAATACATTCCCATCAGTAGCTCTTATCAGCACGTGCCATGTGACCTCATCTGCACATTACTAAAAAAACTCATTGGATTATTGACGTCGACTCAAAAAACTCATCTTGCTTAAACAAGATAATCAAAAGTGTCTCATTGCCCTCAATAAACTTCAGACCAAATTCACACCATTCTGCCTAGCTAGTGTAATCTTTCTGATCGTTCATTTTTTCAATTTCCCCATAGGCAGTTCCATTAGCAAAGAGTGGTAAGATTTTCCTAATGAAGTTCATCATGTGCTTTAGAAAGATCTCTGTAGATGCAGGGGGAAAACAATGGCACCCTGCTTGCTGCCTTTTGTTGTTGTGCCTGTTCTAAAACTATATCCGCTCTTGGGCAGCTGCCTTTCCTTGCTCTGTCATGAGTTATGCACAGCATCTCTTAGGATTAATAAATGGCTGTTCCTAACATGTTCCTCTCATGACAAACATTCTGGTACAGTCATCAAGTGCATGAACTGATTTATTAAGATATTACAGTAAAATATTGGGACTGCTGCTATGAATGAATCACCAGGGATGTACATCTGGAATTTATAAATGCACTGGTGTAACTGTCATGTACATGATGGATTACCAGTGTAAAAATTATGGCACCAAAACGATGTTGTGATCTTGGCCCCGTGAAAAATATTCTAAAAATTTAAAACTTCTGAATGGATGGTCTTGCACATTATTTGTATGGTTTCCTGCTGACACCAGCATTATTTCTATCTCCGTTATAATTCACCTGCTGCATTTCTTTAAATATTCATTGAGGCCATCTGCCTGAACAACACTGGCTGAACTAGATACTACAGCATCATTTGATATGTATCCCAAACTCTTCTCCTTCTTCCTTTTCCAGCCTCTAGCCTTTAAGGAGATGAAACCCTCCCCTTAACAATTACTGTAAAGGCTTACAAAGGAATTTGATTTCCTCCACAATCTTCAGGGCCCTGTGCTTTGATTTTGTTCCCCCTAGGATGCAATACAATTAGGCGGATTAGGCTTGACTTTTCACATTTCAAAAGGAGCATGTTTTCACATTCACCTAACGACACGGGCTCACTAGAAAAATGTGTGCCTAGAAACTCATATTAAAAACAAATTAAAAGTAACAGCTGCAGTGACATTTCAGAGCAAACCTGTTCATTGTCTCAGCATAGGCAACTGCACATCAAGTTTGGGTAGTACCATAGCCTACATTACAGTTGCAGTCAGTTTATGTTGCACAGAGCCAAAACACGTGGACAGATGCATCCTCTGCCTCAGACTATGAAATCCTAAACCAAATCTTATTCAAGTCAAACAGAAGTTTTTATTAAATTATTTGATAGTAGCTGAGGTACACCTCCAAGCCCTAGAACTTCAAAAGAGCTTTGTAGTTCTCTCTGACTGCAATTATAATTCTATGAAAGTGTAAGCAATTCCACCTGGTCCTCTCCTAAGGGCCGTTTCTTGATTGTGTCAGATTACAAGGGAGACCAACACTAACTGGGCATTGATCTGTCTGTGGGAACCAGGCAACAGGTTTGACACTGTTCACACCCATTCATGTGGTCCTTTAATTCTCACTCCCCATAGAAGACTGAAAGCTTTCTTGCAAGTTATTTTCCTCTCCTTTTGCTTTCTTCTAAAACCACTTTCATAGCGTAGCTCAGTTAAATGTGTTCTATCTTATGATAAAGGTGATAATCAATATAGAAAGCAGATTCTGTTCATTTGCATTGTGACAAGCTTCAGTATGAGCATAGACAACTTCTTCCTCTCTCTTGCTCAGTCCTGTTTACCTTTTCCAAATTCTTTATATGGGGGAGTTTTCCAGAATAATGAATGTTGCAAAAGATGATGTCAGCAGAGGGGTCTTGCTGGTTCGTGCTGCTGAATGATCCCATCTTACTGCCCTTCTGACGCCTGCAGGCTAATTTTGGAGCCTAGAAATTGGCAGCACTGCTCTTTTGGATCAAGGTTTTGAGTTATGTCTCAAAGTATGTAGAAATGTGTCATGTAAACTCTGTATGTTAAGCAATATTTTGATGAGTCATGTAATACAGAGCATGACTTAAAATATCTTTTCACATTTATGCTCCACCAATCTGGTTCAGCCTGCTTCTGCTCATTTTCATCATGCCCCATTGCTCCCTGCTCACCCCTGCATCTCCATATGTCACCCTTGCCTTTTTTCCCCTACCTAGGTCATTAGGCCCAGCTGAAAATTAAAAGTTCAGCAGCTCAGTCCTGCAAAGCCCACACTGGATTGCAAAGTTGGGTCCAGAGAGGCTGAGACAGTTTTCCACAGTTTCCTGAGAACTGAGGAGTGGGAGAGGGAGAAAAGGCTGTTAACTGTGTAACCCAGACTCCTTCAGTTGCTTTGTTCAGGCAGCTCTTAACCATGAGCAGATGGAAACTAATAGCAAGGTTTACGCAGTGTATCCCCCGCCCGCCCCCACCCCCCCCCCAGGACTTAGAATTGCAAAGCAGTTCGCTATTGTCTAAGAGCTAAGACTGCTGAGTTGCTGAGCTAATACGCCACCACCCCAGCGAGACACTGGATGAGAATTGGCAGGCCAAGGGCTGGCCTCCTCAATCCCTCCTTGCAATGGGGCTGAGCCTTCACCTTGCTCTTCTGAGTCTTTGTTTTTCCCTTATGTTTTAATACTTCTTCAGGTTTCAGTTTTTCCTGTGAGTTTTCCTCAATTTACTGTCTATCCCCGTCTCAACAAATTTGTCTCTGTCTCTGTTTTATTTTCCACGCTTTGCATGTCTCTAGCCAACATGCTTTCTCGCAGCATCTCCACGTGTCTCAGCTGTTATCTCAGGAGCCTGCACCTGGGTTGCGCAGCTGAGCTGTATCCAGACCTGCCCTCGGCTCGCACACGACTGCAGCCTGGGGAGGAGGATTCCAAACAGGCTTCTCGGAGCCACTCCAACTGCGGGCACACCTGTGCCAGCTGCGGTCAAATGCTGAAGGCATTTTTTTCTCACATGAGAGATGTTTTTCTCACGTGAACGTAGGTGTAGCTAGGTGTCTTTGCGAAACCAGGACTCAGCGCCTGACGCCTTAAATCATGATTTTTCTTCTCTGGGTGGGAAGGGTAGGAGGTGAGATTGTAACCACCCACTTGTCTAGTAATAGTCTAGCATTTGGAGCATCTACTCTGCAAAGAGAGACATGTGTTTTGAGCCTCGCTTAAAGCCTCGTCTCTCAAATCCCACGAGAGCTCTGTGAGCACCAGGCTAGAGGGCAGTTAGGCTGTGGCACTGGCAGCAGCCATTCCTGTCTTCAGACATCATAACATTTCCTCCAAGTTTTTCACCCCATTCCTGCCCCAGAGGTTAAACTGAAGGGGCAGAAGGTGTGTGCCTGCCCGTGCTGGGGGTCTGCTCCCACAAGCACCTCCAACGTGCATGTCATGGCAGGTTTAGGTGCAGAGCTGGACTTCTACCTCATCTCTCCTTGCTGCCACCAAGGTGAAGTGAGATGAAGTCAGCCTCACTCCAAGTCTGAGATGTTGTAATGAGAGAAAAAAAAAAAAAAAAAAAAAAAAAAAGACTTTCCAAGAAGGCTTTCCTTCCTTTCCTAAAATTCCCATATCTTTTAATCTTGCTTTGGGATTTTAGCCAGTATCTGCTAAAATGCTTCTAACAGGAAAAAGGGAGTGTTGGCAGACACAAAGAGAAGGATCAGAATAAACTTGTTTCACGCTTGACGTACAGAAGCAGTGGAGGCTTCAAAGATTTGTTCACAGGTAGATATCAATGATACTGAAATAATTAGCTTTGTGTGCATAACTGCTCTGACCCTTGCTTCCATGGGTTTCTCACCTGTTTCTCAGGCAGCCCCTTTGATCTCCTTGTTAAGTTGTGTGTTAACTGGAGCATGTCAGCTCTGGCATAGTGAAAGTATTGACGCTCACCTGCACGTACACTACTAACACTCTTAAATTTATTTAATGCTTGTCTGCTATTGCATTAATCTTGATGAGAAATTCTTCCCTTGACACTGAAGGGGACATGACTAGATCTTTTGCTTCAAAGGAAAAGTGGGAGGGCACCTGAAAATACTGAGTTTGAACAATGCTATGCTGAGGTGAAGTGAAATCAGTGCACAATGAAAAATATTCACCACCATGTTCTGCTCATGCCTTTTCTGCAAATTCTTGCCCCATCCACTGAAAATCTTTATTCTAGTAACTGTGCGCAGGGGCCTGAGCCTTCAGTCTGCTTTCTGACCCTGTTCCTGATTTTCCTTTGCATGACAGATTTCATTTCATCTCCCTGTGTTACAGGTGTTCAGGGAATAACGAGCAGCACAGGAAGTCCATGACCTCTCCCTACAGAGCAATGCATTCATCCTTGATTATACGGGATGTATTCGTCTAAAGGCATTTGAAGGTTTTAAAAATTTAATTGATATGCAATAGTCGTTAATTCACTGGTGATTAAGATTTACCAAAGGTTTTTCTTCTAAAAGCACTGTTTTTAAGAGACATGCAGTTAGAAGATACCATTAGTGTGTAGTTAGCTCTGCGTGCTGTTTCTCAGATACAACAGGGAGAAGAGTAGTGATGTGTGAACATTTCTCAATACTGTTTTGAAGAGGGGAGAAGTAAGGGAGAAGGTGTTAAAATTTAATTTGGATGATGTATAACTTTAACTTTTTACCAAGGCTGCCTTTGATAAAAGCTGCAAAAAGATGCAAAAAGATGCTTCTAAAATAAGACTGGCATAACATTATTAGTTAGACTTTTTTTCCCCCCCACAGTGTGAGAAAAATCACTGTCTCACATGCCAAGGACTAGGAAGCCTGCAACAGTTAGAGAGTTTGGTTCCTATAGTGACTGTTATAGCAACTGTTAGCATCCAAAGTGTCTTCATCTAATCATTGAAATAGTTCAGAAAAATATCTTTCCAGAGATAGATGCTGGATGAGTGGAGTATTTATTATCACGCATACACCTATAATAAGGTGATACATATCAGAAATGGAGTCTGGGGAAGGACCAAAGAAAGTTTTGCTGGGATCTGGATGCAAAGGCTATCTTACCTCCAAACCCTGCTGTTTGCATATGGCTCTTCTAAATGCTGTAGAGATATGTTTTGGGGTGGGGGGGTGGGAAGAACCAACAGAAAAAACCCAAACGTGGAACACAACTTTTCAAGCATGCTGAAGAATATGCTAGCGACAGCTAAATAACAATCTCTTAAGCTAGTCAGGCCATTTACAGGTAGGGCTGTTTTAATTGACTCCAGGGATGCCTTCCCCTCTGCATCAGTCCACGACACCTTTGGGATGAATAATACTATAACCAAAGCCACTGTAAATGAAGGATTTTCTTCCTGCAAATAGAAATGTATGTTGCAAATTTTTAGTGTGCTGCTCATACTAATTTTCATGAGAAAAATGCTGGCATGCCCAAAGCTCTGATGCAGAGCACAGGCATGAAATTCCGTTTGGGATTCCTTGGAACAATTTATGGATTATGGTAAGAGAAGTCAGGACTAATGTATCTCAACTAAGAACAAACCATGCAACAAAAAAGAAAAGCAGAGAGATTTGAATAGGGACCCTTGTTAGTCAAAAGCTAGGGGCATCTTCAGAGAGTCCATATGTTTAAAACCTGACTTTCAACTCCATGATTTAAAGCCGCAGATGCTCCAATTTGACAGAGTCTCAAGAGAGGGTACCTTTTTGAAGTTTGGGTTAATCTTTTGCTATGGTGTACAGTTTTCATTATTAAAGTGCCCCTCCTGAGGCCAGAGGCCATCATTCCCTGCAGACTAGCTTTTTCGGACATGCCTGGCAGGCCTAGGGCTAGTAGCAACATCTGGGCAGTGCTGCTCTCACAGGCAGTCTTCTGTATCCCTGCAAGCTGATCCCTGGTTACTCTGCATTGTTATCACTTCCTTAAAAGCAGTGAGTGTCAAGACAAGAAGATCTGCTGCAGGAGAGGAGGTTTCCAGCCTCCATAGCCCAGCTCCAGGTGACTAGGAGGGAAAATCTACCGATATTTAGAAAACACCGTGTCAGATATTAAACCAGCACAATTAGTCCACAGTGGTTTACATACGTCTGTCTTACTGAAGAAAACCAAATCTATGATCTCCATAAGATTAAGATAAATCTACTTACTATTTTGCAGGTATGTATTATCTTGCGTTTCGTGGCCTTTCTAAATTAGGGGCATACACAGAATACTTATGGCTAGACATCTTTCTCCAAATTTTGAACATTTTAGGATTAGTGTTACACGTCTTTCACTACATCCCTCCTCCTAGACCATGTGAATGGTGGAAATGACGGCACTGTGAACTGCATGAACACGAACAAAAACAAAGCAGCAAGATGATGCTACAAGGGGCTCACAATGCCATTATCAGCTGATTCATGAGCAAAGCGTCATTTATGGAAACCAATTAATGCCATGCAGCTGTTCCCTTTACAAGTGCCTAACTTGTGAGAGGAACTCACCACTGGTGAAGCATTCCCCAAAGAAGGCAAGATTGTGGTGGAGTTGCTTTAAAAAAAAAAAAAAAAAAAGTAAAAAGAAAGATTAAGTGTCACAATAATAATTTTTATTGTTATGCAAACAAAAAGTATGATTTTCTGGATTCTCACTGTCAGTGTTAGGAATATCATAAATATATTTGATGTGAAAGAGAAAAGGATGGGTATGAAACATTGTGTGTGGAGGAATACTTTTTAAGCAAAGAGGTTGGCTTTTCTTTCAGGAGAGATCCAAAGGATGTCCTACAGAAAGCCTTTCTGTCCTTTTTACCTGCCATTTAAGAGGGCAGATATTTCTGGTTCTAGCCTGTGACCTTCTGACTGAGAAGATGAAACATGTCAAAAACATCTATGCCCAGACTTTTCAACAGCAATTTTCAATTATCTCTGAATGCTGGCCTCAGATAGACTATGGAAGCCTGAATGTCAGCTAAGACTAGATGGTACTTTCCAGAAAAATTACATGCTTCTGAAGAGTCTTAGTTTGGGAGCCTTTTTTTTTAATTTTTTTTTTTTTTATTATTACTTTATGGGAGTTTTTTCCACTTAGGTCGTTCTTATGTTGCCAGCATGATTGTCCAAAATTCATCTTCTGTACGTTTCGCTGTGTTTTGCTGTGTTTTTATTTTAAAATCTGATACATCAGGATGAGGCCAACCAGAGAATGAGTATCATGTTCAGCATTCATTCCCGGTGCTAGAATCGGTACTATATACACAGCCTATCAAGACACTGTTGTTACCTAAATGATACAACTTAAAGCCCATTTCTTTGTGCAACCCTTTTTGCAACAGGTCCATGTTGGCAGTTATTCTCACCAGGGGAGGGATCTGTGGATCCCTGCAGCTCTGGCCATGCAGAAACTCTTTTTTGGTTCTCAAGTAAGCTTGTCGCTTTCATCACCCTACTCTTTTCCTCAAGTTTATATTTCATTGACACTGCAACTGTGTAAAAAGTAAAATTGCCCGGTATGAACTAAACAATACTTAGTTACTCACTCCTACCCCCACTTGCTAACCCTTGAGGATTTTGGATCTCTTCTCATGTCATCTTATCTACTCATGCAGCCTGAAACCTGGAAAGATTCACCCAAAGGCAACAATAACTCCACATATTCTCTTTCTAGCATACTTTCCCCCCTCTGTTTGAAGGTAATTTCTCTAATTCCTTGTTTTTCAGGGAAGATGAAAAGGGACAAAAGGTGTGCACTTCTGCCCTGCAGAAGTCCAGCACAGACATCCGTGTCCTAAGGGTGCTACTCAGGAGCAAATTTCTTCCAGAAGCATCAATGGTGTTTGTTCTGGGAGCGAGTTCTGCAGGCTCCTTTTAGTACCACATTCCCACACAAGGTTCGTTTCAGGGCGTTTCAGAGTCTGGGGTGTCGGTCTAGGTGTTTGCTGATTGAAGTCAGCAGGAGAACAGACCTCTATGGGAACAGAGTGAGGTCAGTGCCGAGCACAGTCTGCCTGTATGTAGCTCTGTGAAGCCAGATAGGTTCAAATAACAAAGCTGAAATTGAATGGTACCTTTCAGATAAAATGCTTCCCAGTGATGGAATTGGTGTTCTGTGCCAGAATGGAAGTACAGGTTCAACATATGTTAGCATATACAGAATACATCCTTGGCTGCACTGTGGGGAGGAAGGACTTGGGTGCTGAGCTGCTCCTCAGTGATAAATTTGGGAATGAAGGAAGAGAAACCAGGACCCTCTTGTCACTCAGCACCAGCTCCCAGCAAGCGAGGCACATGTGCAGCGTAAACCAGCAACCCCAAAGGCCTGTGCTCGGCTGAAGCTGATGGGAAGGTGGGTTTATTACCTGAGCAGCAAATAAGACTGTGGGAGAGGTGTTAATCTGAAGTGATGGCAGCGAAGGAAAATTTTTAAAAAATAAATAAATCTATAGTTTAATAATAAGAATTTTAATTAAAAATAAATGCCTAAGTCTTTAAACATAGAACATGTATGCTTTTTAATTTCACGTTTATAAAACATTTCCTCTGGACTAGATTTTTATAGAGTTTGGCACCACATTATTTTATGAAAACATTTTTTCTTTTGACCTGTATTTTCCACTGTGTTCCTTACTTTCCTTTTCTTGCAATTCTGACAGGCATCTCTCCTCTCTGTGACCCACATCCAAAAAGCAGAAAGACCTACAGAAACTGGCCCGATAATTTAGCTAGTCTTTTACTGCCCGTTATATGCTGACCTAAACTGCAACTATACTACCAAGCTGTTGTTTGTAAAAGGTCATTTACAATTCAGGTCCTGTACACCTGAAATTATTTGACTTCTCATCTTGCTTTCCCATGATTTCTTATCTCTTCGTCTTCACTGGCATTGAATTTGGGTCCATATATTCTGTCTCCCAAAATCTGCAGTTACAGTGCTATTTCAACTCCTGGGCTGCACTGCAGCTTCATTTGAATAATCTTCATTTCCCACTCCAATCTGCCACTGCAGTGAATATTAAAGTGCTGTGCTTGTGATGGGGATGTCTTTTACCTGCCATGTCCAGGCTGTGAGTTACAACTTTCCTCAGGCTGCTGTTTTTGGAGCTCTGTGAGATGACAATTGCTCTGTTACTCCAAAGCATTTGATATCTATATTGTAATTATCATTGCAATGGAGATGGCTGCAAGACACGTGCAATTTTTTTTCTCTTATCGATATTGTAAAATTGTCTCCTACGAAGCAGTTTCTCCTAATTTTGTTGCTTTACATGAATGAAGAGTGCTCAGAAAAGCAGAAATGTGTGATGAGAAACCATGCTGTTGGTGAGTCAGAAGAGATGCAGATTTCTCCTTTCTCTGACTAACATTTTGGGTGAACACAGATCATCACCTGGCAAAAGTGGTGATGTAGCAGTAGTAGTGTAGTAACATTTACCTTCTTCCTTCCCTTTACAGATTTTACAAAAATCACCACTCCATTAGAAACATTCTTCTGTGAATGACTGATCATCCCTGCTACTCAAGAGTGAAACTGAAATTAAATCTCATTTGAAAAATAACATCAAATAAACAGTAACAGAACAAATATAGGAGAAAGCAAGCAGGGTAAATTGTAGTCAATGATTCTTCATTTTTAAACATCTTAGTCTTTCAGACCAAGGTATCAGCAACACACAGAGAGAAATTTGCTCTGAGACACATCTTAACGGGGAATTTCTCTCTTGAGAGAGATTTATAATAAATGTTACATGCCACACTGACAGAGAGTATGGAGAGATCATCCTGATTGTTTGCTGATAATTACTTTCCAAAATCTAGCTGATGGAGAGCAACATGCACATTGGTAAACCAGCCAGTGAAAAAGCCATTTCTGGCCATTTTCCAAGGCCGTTACATGGGGCAAAGCCAGTGCCAGTTGACTGACTGAGGAGGAAAAGAGCAGCTGTATGACTGAGTACAGCCCACACATCTTCATGCTTCTCATCCACCAGCACGAAAAAGCATTTTCAGGCTTGGCAGTGGGGGATCAACTATCGTTGCATCAGACAACGGGGGACAAAAAGGCACAGGAGAGTGTCCTCCCTCCCCCTAACAGCCTGAATGCAACCAGATACACTGTGCTGCTGATATGTGCCACCTTGGTTGCCCTTAGGAGAAGAAAATGCATGACTAATCAAAGTTAAGATCCCCTCTTTGTCATCATTTTTTTATTATTAAAGCAGTGTGGTCCTTTTGGAATCAGATGCCAAATGGGCCAGAAACTCTGAAGAAGATGTGAAAAATTACTTCAAAGAATTTGGAAGCCCTGTGCACACTGGGATTTTGTTTTGATCTTTCACCAGCTTAACAGCATCATAAGAGACTGCCTGCAATCTTTTTGGATAAAATAGTTTCTTCGCTTGCTATGATGTGTTTTCTTTGTTTTTCTGCTTTTGTTGGTGTTTTTTTTCTTCTTCTTTTTAAAATATGTTTATGTGAGTATTAAGTAAGGTTTATGTAGGTCACAATTTCTCAACAAACATTGTTACTGCTGCAGTCGGTATGTTGAGTCGGCTTCCTAATACCACAGGAAAATGTGTCGTGCAGGTCTGGGACTGGGCGGATGTCAGAAATACAGGGTCTCAGGAAACATAGCTGTACTTACTAGGTGTACAAGACATTTTCTTTTGGCAGGTACAAGACCTTCTGGCTTGTGTTTTGTACCAATTTGAAAAATCAATGAAAAATATTACAAATGGAACAGCTCACTGTAGAAGAATATAGGTGCAGGCTCATAGCCTGGAGTTCCAGCGTTTTGTTTGCTTTGTATTGCTTTGCCGTGTTTGCTGCTGGGTTTCTACCCTCTGCATCAGGGAACTCCATGCTTGGCCAAACAGCAGAAATCAATGTCTGAAGCGAATCTGGTCCCACAGTACCCAGGAAGGCTGACTTTGCTAATCTTGAGTGACCAGCACCGAGCGATTCTGTATTTGGAAGATTTTGGGGTGCTTGAGCATCAAGGGAGGATGGACAGTTTTGTTGCGACTGCCTTCTACTTCTGATTGCAAGTTGTAATTTCAGGGATAAGACCAAAAACCTGCAACTGGTCTGGAGCCAGTTTATTCCTGCTGGCTGCTACACTGGCACAGGAGTGAGCGGTGGACAGGAGGAGGCCGAGAGCACTGGCATGGCAAGTTGAGCCTCTGCCAGCAAGCCCAGCTCCCACCCAGCTTAGGGGTGCAAGTCACCGAACCTAACCACGCGACACTGCTGCCCCCAAAACCAGAGAGAGAGGCGTCAAAGGAGCTTGGAAAGCGTGTGGAAATTTCTAGGGGAATGGATGGGTGCCTCATGCTCTCTGGCTGTACGAGGGGAGCTCGTGCCGGCAGCGGGCACGGCCATCAGCTGCCGCAGCGCTGACGGTTGCTGGAAATTGTCACCCCCGTTATCTCTCTTGAGATTTTTTTTGTCTAGCGGAATTACCTCACCTGCAGGAGACGGGCCTGCTCGCCCACGGGAGCCCAGCAGCCGCCTCCCCTGCGGGCCGGGGGCGGGAGGCGCGCGGCTCACCTGAGGCGACGGCGGCGGCCCCGCCCCTCCCCGCTGTGTCTTTAAGGCCCTCCTCCTCCTCCTCGCCCTCCTCCCTGCCTGCCTCGCCGCTGCCGCTCGCTGCCGCCGGGCTCTGCTTCGCCCGCCTTCCCCCGCCCTCACCCTCCCCATCCCCGCCGCCAGCCATGGCCGACATGAAGACCGGCATCTTCGCCAAAAACGTCCAGAAACGCCTCAACCGCGCCCAGGAGAAGGTGCGCTGCTGGATGAGGGGGGTGGGGTGGGTGTCAGCAGGGAGGGGCGGCCTCTCCTCAGCGGGCGGGAGGAGGAAGGGGGCGGCCGCGGCGCCCGGGGTCCGGCGGGGGAGGCGGCCCCGCTCGCCCTCAGCGCCGGCCGCTGCGGCTCTCCCGCTCCCTGCCCGCGGGGGCGCCGAGCCGCAGCCGAGGGGTGCCGCTGAGGGGTGGGAGGTGGCGGTCGGGGCGTTATTATATAACTGTCCCATTTAACCGCGGCGCCCCCCCCGCGCCGCCCGGCCGTGCCGGTGCCCACCCCGCGCCCCGCCGGCCGGTCGCTCCCCCGCCGGGCCGGGCCGCGCGGTGCGGGCGGTGCCGGTGCGCACCCGCCGCAGCCCCCGCGCGCCGCCGCCCCCCTCCTCGCCCTGCGCGGGGCTGCCCGCGGGGGAGGGGGCGGGCGAGGGGTGCGCGGCGGCCGGGGGGATACGGGGTTCGCCTCGCCTCACCGCCTGCCGCCAGCCCTCCTAAGAGGATTGCTTTTCCTTTAATATCCGCGCCGGCTCATCCCCAGCTGAACCGATCCTCCGTGCTGCGCTGGCCCGGCAGCCGGGCCCGCCGGCCGCGGCGGTGTGTGTGACGGGAGCCCCCCGGTGTGACAGAAACCCGCGGGCAGCGCTGGCGGGGGCCCACGCCTGCCTTAGCAGCGGCTTCGGCTCGGGGAATGTCATGGGGGTGATCACAATGCTGTGCGGCTGCGGGTGGTTATTGCTTAAAAAACTCCTGCGCTACCGGAGCCTGGAAATGAGCAACCAGCAAAGTCGGGGAGAATTGGTGCGAGTTTCTGATCAAGGACGAGGACCTCGTTGGTCGTTGTTTGTTTTGTTGCTCTTCACTAATAAAAGCTGACGGGTATAAATCTTACATACAAGTAACTCTTGTTCAGCTGTTTGGTGTCTCGGAACAGGACCATAGACAGAGACGCTAAACCGTGAAGAAAAGCATTTGTGTATGACTCTATATAGCATCCGTATCAGCTGTTAGTATGGTTTGTTTTAAAGCTGTTCTCAGCATGAATTCGGGAGGCACAGTTGTCAGCAAGCATTGCAAATCATCTTTTGAGGACTGATGAAACCTTTTTTTACCCCTCTAGCATGTATCCTGTGTTGTTACATCCAGTATGTAATAGGGCTCTGGAGAACTAAGGGATTATTTTAAGACTGTTTTTTCTCATACTTTACTGCCTATAAAACTCCCCTTCCACAAAATGCCACACGTTAAATTCTGTGGAGCTCCAAGGGAAAAAAAGTTCCAACAATTAACATGTAGAAAAGTCTCATATGTAATCATATCATAATTTAATAATCTAGTAGTTGAGGCTGTTGCAGGCAAGTGATGGATTTTCCTTTTCAAATACTCGTATCTAGCTCATGAGGCCATATAGCACTAGACTTGTCAATGCAAAAGTCATGATGCTTTCCACTGCTGCAGGTTGGACTGCAACTGTTTTCCAGTAAAACACGTAATACAGTCTTTAATAGTTTGAAGGGATCTGATGATGCTATGGTGTGAGCTGTGTGTGGGTCAGTAGTTAGAGTAGAAGCTTAAAAATACTATTTGTTTCCTTGTATCTTTGTTAGTGTTGTTAAGAATAACTGTCTGGTAAGGCACTGGTGGAAGTCTTGCATCACAGGTAGTGCTTCCAGACATGTGTCTGCTCAAACATGGGAGGTGTTGTTTCTGGTATGCCCACACATTTCAGTAAAGGACACTTTAACTACCTGGTGTCCTGGACTGCTCATGCACCAGCCCCAGGGTAGCTTCCTTGAGCCTGATGCGTGCCTTGGGCCCAAACTGGGTATGCTGGTGGACTCTGACAGCAGGGCTGCTCTTACCTTTGCTTTGGTGATCAGTCCCACTAACAAGGGGAAAACGTGTCTGATCTACATGTATTGCACCTGGGGGCATCTAGCAATTTTGGCCTTGTTATGGCATCTGTGGTGGTTGTTTCTCATGTCGATGGCCTAAACATTGGTTATTTATGGGGAAAGAAAGCTGTTAGTGGCCTGATAAGAGTAAGTCACAGTACCATGTAGCTCTGTATTTTTGCTTCCCCACTCATGGCATGCATGTGTGTAGTTACTGCATGAACTGTGCACATCTGTTCTCTTGTGCTTCAACTTCTAGTTAGCTTTTAGTTCCTTTATGGTTTTACAACATTAAATCCTTCATTATTTTTGCTGAAAATTTACATTAAAACCCATTAAATAAAAGGCCCCCAAATAGGAATGATACAGAACTACTTGAGTTTTGTTTGCTTTGGGTACTTGACAACAAGTAAATTGCATCAGGAGTTAAAAATCCATGATTTATCTGATTTCTGATGGTGTGAATAGGGTGTAATTGTGACAGGTGTGTAATATCACAGTGGCTTAAAGAAATCTTGAATACATTCTGAGTTCTTTCATCTTGTTGCTTATGTTGGATTTGAGCAACTTGAGTCAATTGAGTTTATAACATATTTATACATAGTTTTCTACTATTTGTTATTGATGCAACGTATGTATTAAAAATATGGAGTGGCTGTAAAATATAAACCTTCATATATGGAAACTGTTTTTCTAAGGTTGCTATAATTATCTTCAGTTACTTGCAATCTAGGAGAAATTTTGGTTGTGGTGTAGGTCGTGCATGTGCCCATATACATGTGTGTCTAATCAATTTCTTATATGACAAAAGCAAAAAAACTGATGTGAAAACATGTTATATTGGGCGAGTCTGTCTTGCATTAGAAATGTTAAATCTGAGAGTTACATAGAATATGTACTTGATGCTATTTTCCTAGTTTAAACAAAAGCAATCATCCATGATAGAGCAGACTTCATAACCTCAATAATATTTCCTACAGGATCCCAGAAATATTTAGTCTACACTGTGGAAATGGGTGAGGTACATGTACCAATGGTTTAGTATGGCAAATGACATAAAAAAAATGGTATAAGGCTAAAGAAAGTAAGTAATTGCGCACTTAATCATGAACTGAAGTGCTAAGGAGAGGAAGGAGGCAATTGCCCAAAATGTGCTGGACCAGGCTAGTAATCAAAATGAAATGTGATTTAAAACAACTAGAAATAATAACAATTGGTCACTCGATTTTTCACATCGTCCAGAAGATGGTACTCTTAGTGGTAGCTCATGTGCCCTGGCACCCTGACTTTGAATCCATGAGTGTCTCATTTACTAAACTGAAGTGGTTTTCACTGCATTTCTTCAATGACTTTTCCCCCTATATTCAGGAAGCATGGACGTGCTGAGCTTGCAGCATGTGCTGGAAGCTGCCAACAATCAGCTGAAGAATCCGGATTAAAGTTTTAAAAGCATCAGAGCAACTTAGGAGCCTACATCCCAGTCATAAAAGCAAATTAAACACTGATGTGTTCAAATACCTGTTTATAATGAAACCTGTATGTATTGGTAACCAAGGCTGGCAGAGTCAGTTCTGGGGACAAGATTATTTGGATAAAAAACTTGAGTTTGTATCCTAGGTTCCTCTGAATTGAAGCTGCTAACCTGATTTATAACACTAGTTATCTCCCTGTCCTCTCTTTTGTAACTCAACACCTCTACATGAATGAATAGCATAGTTCAGCTGGACGGGACCTACAATGAGTGTCTACTCCCACTGCCTGACCGTTTCAGTGCAGACCAAAAGTTAAACCATGGTATTAAGGGCACTGTCCACATGCCTCAAACGCTGACAGGTGTGGGGCATCACCTGTCTCCCCAGGAAGCCCGTTCCAGAGTTTGACCACCCTCTCACTAAAGAAATGTTTCCTGGTGTCAAGTCCAAACCTCCCCTGACAGGCGCAGCTTTAAGCTGTTCCCATGCATCCTGGCACGAGGTACTGGGGGAAGATCTTGGTACCTTGCTCCTCAGGCAGCTGTAGAGAGCAGCGAAGTTGCCCTTCTCTAACCTAGACAAAACTTGTGTCCTCAGAGGCCATGCCTTCCAGCCCCTTCACCAGCTAGGGTGCCCTCCCTGGGATGCAGACAAGGACCTTCACAGCCTTTATGAATGGCGGGGCCCAGAACCGCACACAGCACCCAAGGTGAGGCTGCACCAGCGCTAAAGACAGCGGGATAACCACGTCTTGTGACCGGCTGGCTATGCTGTGTTTGATGCACCCCAGGGTGGGGGTTTGCCCCCTTGGCTGCCACGGCACACTGCTGTAGCACATCTAGCACATATGTAGCTCTAGTCACTGCAGTTCTTTGAGCCCTGCCCTTCAGCCACTTCTTCACCCAGCGTGTTGTGTACCTGCCCATCCCACAGGTGGACAAATGTCCATAACTATGCTGTTGGGGACAGTGTGAGAAGCTTTACTAAAATCCAGAAAAACTACATCTACCACCTTCCCTTCATCCACTAGGCAGGCGGCCTTATTGCGGAAGGATATCAAATTAATGGAACATACTTTCCCTTTGTGAACCTGTGTTGACTGTGCCATTTTGATTGCATTGCTCTTTCTATGCCTTTCAAAAGCACCCAGTGTGATCCTCTCCACAATTTTTCCAGCAACTGCACAGTTCAGCTAATACATCTCTAGTTTCCTGGGTCTTCCCTCATGCTGCTGTTGTAAACTGGAATACTGTTGACTAGTTTCCAGTAAGGGTGGACTTCCTCAGACTCCCAAGACCACTTGTCGGTGACTGAGGGGGGGTTCTGCTGTAACATCTGCTGGCTCCTTCAGTGCTCTGGGATGAACCCTATCAGGCCCCACAGAGTTCTGAACATTCTAACCGATGCAACTGGTCTCTCACAATGTCCACAAATGGAAAGTCACTGTTCCTGCAGACCTGGTCCTCTGACTCAGGGGACCAGGCAGCCCAGGAGAGCTTTGTGGGCATTGGCTCTGGTCCAGAGAGGCAAGGCCTCATAGAGGTCACCTCCGGAATGCAGGATTGGTCCTTGCCAGAGCCTGAGAGAGGAGGAACAGCCTGGGGTTTGTCCTCGGGAGCCGAGTGGCAGAGGAAGTGCCAGGGAAGCCTAGCAGCTGTGCCCCATGCATGGCCACCGAGGGCAGGGACAGCCCCCCGGGCCTCCTGGGCACAGGGGCTGCCTCGGGGCCAGCACCCCAGAGCCCTTCCTCCCAAGGGTGCTGGGCAGGGGCAGGGCTATGCCTAGGGGGATGTGTCACCCCCATGTCACAGTGCTGTCACCTGGCAACGCACAGTCACAGTGCCCCGGGGGAGTATAAAAGGGGCATCGTTCAGTGTCGCCCTGCCAGAGCTGGCCTGGCACCGGCCTGAAGGCACCCGAGAGGGAGCCCTCGAGGGAATCATGGAATTCCCTGGGGGCTGAGGGAGGGAGCCTGGAGCCTGGACGAGGCTGCTGGAGCTTCTCCGCTGCAAGGGCAGCTCCCGGCAGGGCCACGGCCAAAGCCCATCTGATGGGTGGAGATGTTGTTTCAGCCTTCGGGGAACAGACACCAGCCCCTCAGGAGAGGAGAAGAACCACCCACCCCTGGGGGTGCCCGAGGCTGTCGGGCCTTCTCAGCTGGACAGCGGTGGCAACACCACGGGAACGCCTTCTTGAGGAGCGCCGCAGGGCTCGCCGTCCTCATCCCCGTGGAGCCAGGGGCAGCAGCCGTAAGAAACAAGATGCAGCGGTATTGCCAGGGGTCCCGGAGCTTTGGAGCACCCACTGGTGTCCCATCAGGTGCCAGCAGGAGTCTTGCCCCCTAAGTAGATCGGGCCGGGGGCATTTGGTCACTCTTGGAAGCCCCTGCGATTGCTCCAGGTCAGAGGGAGAGGCTCGGCATCTCCCGGGAGGCGTGCCCAGCCCGTGGGACGAGGAAGCAGGTCCCGCTCACATGCTCAGGGAACAGCCGATCGCCAGCGCTGCCTGGGGTCAGGAAGGAATTTTCCCCCGGGGCACATTGGCACTGGCCCCCGGGGGTTTTTCGCCTTCCTCTGCAGCACTGAGCGCGACCACTTGTCAGGGCTCCTCGGGTCCCTCGGGCCAGGTCACCGCCTGCTGCTCGTGCACCGCGAAGGTGGCCTCTCGTGCCCCGCAGCTGGGGGGAGGAAGGCTTTTTTTCCCCCGCGGTGGGCTACCAAGCATCCCACCCCGGGGGGTTTTTTGCCTTTCTCTGCAGCACCGCGCAGGGCCCCCGGCCAGGGCTCCTTTGGGCCATTCTGGCTGGGTGCCCGCTGCTCGTGCTCCACAAAGGTGGCCTCGTGCCCCGCATCCGGGGGGGAGGAAGCTTTCGAGGCTCCCGGGGAGGGGGGCCCAGTGTGGTCCCCCCAGGAGCTGCTTCTTGTCCTCTGTCGCACCGAGCACAGCCCCTTGTCAGGGCTCCTCCGAGCCCTTTCGGCCAGGTTCTCGCCTGCTGCGCTTGCACCTCCGAGGCACCCCCGTGCCCTGGCGCTCTGGCTCTCTTGCCCATCACAAGCCTTGGCAGGAGCCAGCTCTGCTCTGCCCTCGGCTCCATTTCCCCAGGGCTTCTCGCTTGTGCAGAACAGCCTCTGCCTGGCAGGGCTCCAGGCTCGCTGCCCCATCAGGAGCTGCCCCTTGTCAGCTCTCCCTGCCTGCAAGGCAAGCGCAGGGCAGGCACGAGGGCGCTTCCCGTGCATCCCTGGCCGAGAAGCACAGCGGCGGAGCACGTTTCCAAAGACAAAAAGTGTGCTTGTCATCACTATGTGCCATACTTGGAAAATATCCCACGGTACCACATGCCTCCTCCATCATAGTCTTTCATGTGTGGTCAGTCCTGATCCTCATCCTTCACGTTCTCACTCTTGGCACCCCCAGGACCCTGGCAGAAGTAGACCTGCCCTGCTCACAGGCTCTCCTTTAGACGGTGCTGTTTGATCGCTTTGGATATGGAGTATTTGGCCCGATGGACCTCCTGTCTCATGGAGTACTGTTCTTCTGAGGGTCTTTTCTTTTAGCATGTTTATCCATAGGAAACAGATCAGGCATTTCTGGAAATGAGTACAAGGAGGAAAAAACAATCCATGGGGACATAAACAGGTGCTGCTCACGTCCCAAGGATTTGCAGCCGTTCAGTTGAGGAGCATGTCCTGTATCAGCCCAAAGGCTTGATCTTTGAGCCAAGGAAGGGGCTGAAAAAATTAAAAAGAAGCATAACACCCTGTCTGGAACATTTCACGTTGCTCACAGCTCATCCCTAGATGACATTGATCATAAAATCTTAACTGCAAGTGCCTTGAGCCTCGCTAGTGTCACATGTCGAGCGATTTGCTATCCTGTGGAAAGCCAGCCCAACTGGGTGAAAACAGAAGACTTTCAGAACCTGCACTTGACACTTGCTTCTGGCAAATTTGTACAGATGGTCCAGTTCTCTTGAGATGATCCAGAGATATTTCCCCCAGTGGGAGGTACAGGCCTGCTTCCCACACAACGTAACAGAGGCAATGCCTAGGCTGGGGCATGGTGATGAGTATTCAGTGTTTTCTGCTAGTGCAGGGCAGAAATATCATCACAATTTTCCTTGGCTTATGCTCGTTCAGAAAGGAGGAGGTGGGAGGAAGAATAGCATAGCACAGCATAGTTCAACTGGAAGGGCCCTGCAATGATGATCTAGTCCAACCGCCTGCCCACGGTCAGGGCTGACCAACAGCTACAGCATGGTATTAAGGGCACTGTCCACATGCCCCTTAAACGCTGACAGGCGTGGGGCATCGACCACCACTCTGGGAAGGCTGTTCCAGGGTGTGATCACGCACTCGGAATAAACACAGCTGATGCTTTCCCAACAGTGCTGAAACTCAGGTCCGGGAAGGCCTGTTCCTGGCTGTTTCTGGAGTAGCTCTTGAAAATCTTACTAATGTGCTTTTTGACGCTGAGCTTCTACTCAGTAGTATATTTGCTTTCATCCAAAATTTAAACCAGTAAACACTCCAGTCTGAGAACTTTGGAGACTTTAACTAGTGTTTGAAGTGTTGTGGAGGAGGAGATTCCGTAAAGGAAAAAGATAACACGCACGTGTCGAAGGGAATTTGATGATTCTGTTTGCATAGTGTCTTCTGTAGGTGATGACATCAGCTCTGAGTTGGGAGATGGGTATCTGCACACAAGAATATAATGGTGAAAGGCATGCTACATGTATTATATCTTTGCCGACCTGCCTGCAGTGTGATGATATGGCTTTAGCAACCTCAGGTTCATAAAAGCAAATTACTGCCTAATGATTTAAAACATTGGCCCCATAGATGATGTAAAATCTAGGACACTGAAGTCATTACAGTATTATGAAAGACCTCAACATTTAGGGTCTTGCTGGCACAAGCACGCGCAACTATGGCAACTTCATCTCTGAAGATCTAATTGTCAGTCTTTGAGTTTACAGATGAAGACCAAGTAGAAGTTGCTAGTTTTTCATGTGGATGGTATGGTCTAAACTGCTCAGCTCGGATTCTTTTCGCTTTAGGTTCCAGTATAATAAAAACTTGATTTTCCCTTTTTTAATTTTTTTTTTCAAGAGAAATTCTAGAAAAGAGGGGGTGCAAGTGGTCATTTGGCACATTCTTCTAAACCAAAGCAGAATCAGCTGTACTTAAAATTATTCATTAGGAGTGATTTTCTTGCCAGCTTTTTTACGTAATAGTAGAAATTTTGCATCTTCTCTAAAATGATCTATGACATTGTTTAGGCACATCCAGTCAGAAAGTTCTCTTCTCATTGATTAGAAATGTCCTTTTTTGCAGTTTGAGCCCTTTGTTCCCTGTTGTAGATGCAGAGGATTGTTCTGTGTTCATTCTTCTTGCCTCAACATTGGCAAGTGGTTTTCCTCTCCTCTCAGCATTCCCTATGATCTAACTGGAGTTATCATATGACCCTTCCAACCAGGCCAGATAGTAGCTATTACTAAAATATTGATTGCTTTCAATTGTTTCAGTTTCTAGTGTGCAGGTTAAAAGGTAGAGGTAGATTTTGCTTGTTTGGGTGCCAAGGGTGGAAGAAAGGGGAGAGAACCCCCCCAGGGCTCCTTCCTGTTACATTCCCATGGGATGTTGCCCCTGCTATGTGAGGGAAGGTAATCAGTTTCTCCTGTTCCAGTTTTCTCCCCATATGCAATGTCAACCACGATCCTGTGAGTTGCTATGTAATACACCCTTCCTCATTGTGACTTAGTTTTCATCAAGTCAAGAAAGTGCTGTTTCTTCGGTGTTGTGGGGATCCATATCTCCATGTTTGCTGATCAAAACATTATTAATATCAGGGTAACCACCTCCTCTTCTGTGCTTGCTTGACAATTTCATCTTTTCACTGGCATTCTTTCCCATTTCCGTTTTTGCTCTTGAGCAAGCATCCATTCCTCTACCATTTTTTCTATGCTTCACTTAGAACTTATCTTTACTTTTTTTTAAAAACTGCTAATTTGATGGGCTTGAGTCTGGGCTCTGTTCTTCACTACATCTTGCTCCTCTAGCAGATGTTCTTGTGTTGTCTAAGACCCAATGTTTCTGACCCAAGGTCTTCCCTGTGCTGTCAGTGAGGCTGTCATCAGTGGTCCACAGCTGCTCCACAGCACAGTGCCACCTTCCAGCTGTGGCACTATTAAGAGTGTGACCTTATATGCACATAATGGGGAGATGTTGGGGTGATGATAACTTGTGTAGTTGGAAAATACAGGAATTCCTGGTCTAGATTCATCACCAACATCTGTCTCCTAGAGTAGGATGAACATCTACTGGCCCCTGGTCCAGCCAGCTGCTTTAGATGGTGAGGGTGAGAGTACAGGGAATGAGGGCAGGAAAGGAGAATATGCTTTGCCTTTCATCTCAGTAGCCCAGGTTTTCTGCGCTGGTTAGGAGGAACTGTGAAGAAGACTGCTCATTGTCTGTTGTAGCAGGATATTTCATTGGGGATAAATGGCAGCAAGTTTGAGGTAAGGGTGAGCACAGAGGGAAGAGCAGCATGCCTGTGATTGCCTGCAGCACCTAAGCATGGCTGGCCAGGCTGTGGGGAGCCCCTCTTACTGGCTTGCCAGGTAATAAAAGCACTTGTGGGATGGCAGGCTGCTGAGTTAGGGGAAAAAATGAAAATAAGAAGTGAAAGATGCCTTTTAATGCTTATTTGAAGTTGCCTACATGAAGAGGACCATAGTGCTCTGAGCTTGCCTGAGATGGCAGTGGGATTTTTTCACCTGTCTAAAATATGCACAGTGGGATTCACCCCCACCAAGATCTCTGATCAGGCAGCAGTCAGTGCCTGCTATGCCAGTCCTCCCACTCACCTTGGGGACTGTGGAATGGGGAGAGAAGAGGTAGCAGATGGCTCTGCTGCTTCAACACAGAGAGCATTTTCGCTAGGGAACTGTTGTTTCGTTTCGTTCGTTGGGTTCTGCTGCAAACTCAGCTGTTTGGACCCTCCAATCCAAAGTGTTTTAAGTGCTGGGTCGGTCTTCACTAAATGTTCTCTGCAGCGTCAGTGCTGTGCATTACTGGCACTTTGCTGTTCTCAAATACAAGATAATTTGTTCCTGACCTCATGAGTACCTAGTTAGTCAATAGTTGCCAGAATCACAAACCAATGTCCAACTTGGAAAAGCAGTTGCGTTGTTTGGTCGTGTTGAGTCTCTGCTAATTGGAGTTTATTAATCTAAGAGAGTGAAGTAAAACATAGGCCTGCAGTAAAGACACATGCAACACATTTCTTAAGTGTCCATTTGTGCTATGAGAAAGCTACTGCAGGAAATAGCCTGTTAGTCTTCCTGGCTGTCTACGTTTCTTTCTGTTTTCTCAGTAATTACTCTACATTATCTGTAGGACAGGAGCACCTGTGAGAGACTGTAGAAACGGGAACTGGTGTGGACAAGCACTTAGTTGGTACAATTCTGTTTAGATATTTTCTAAGAAGGTTGTTGGGGCAATAGGAAAGGAGTTCAGCAGCTTTTTTATGGGTGAGGGCATAGAGGAATCAGGGGCTGGACCACTCAACACTTCAACTCTCTGCTCTTTGACTCACAGTGTTCTGCTACTTCTTCTCAGTTGTTTCTGTTGTTCTGCTTTCTTTTTCTAACCACCTCTTCTCTGACAAAAGCTCCTGCTTACTCCCAGATAAGATCCTCTCCTTTGTTCTCCCTGTCTCTGCAGCAGATTAATTCTTTTGATGCTCCCTTGAAGTCTCGGTTTGGAGTCACTTTCACCTCACTTTTTTGTACCCACAAGACTGCTAAATCTGTGCTTTGTAGCGATACAGAGGCTGGTGCTACAGTCCATGAACTGCAATCAGTCCTCTTTATCTATGATACAAAAGAGGAGAGGAAGGCCTGCCAAAGTCTTGGGCTGTCACTAAAACAACCATTTGAAAAATAATTTCCAGTCTAGATCAGCAAACAAACCCCTATTATTTTTTTCCAGAAAAATTTCAAAAAATGCCATCTTTATAGTGTGTACACATGTGCCTGCATGTGCTTACAAGAAACCGTTGATCCTACTTTTCCCAGGTTTCTGTTAGAAAAACACTATAAGAAGAGACTGTCATCTTATTAACAAAATAGGGATTTGAGATGACAAAAATTGCCTAAAGAACACACAGAATCTGAATTTCCTTTCTAGACTGTGATCATCAGTAATCATTTGCTTCTGTCCTTACAGAAGTATAAGGGGTTAGTGGTATGTAGTTGAGGGAGGTGACGGTCTGCAGTGCCATGGGAACACGACTGTTTCCACTGATGGTTCATGCTTTATGTCTCAGCAGAGCCCAGTTAAGTGACCCACAAGCGTGAGGGTTAATACGTATTAAGTACAAAGTAGAAGCAGATGAAACACTGCGTACAGAGAAGCTTGTTTGAATAAAGGTGATCCATTTTCTGTGGAGAATAATCAGTCTGAGATACGAGAAATGACGATTTTTCACATAAAATGCATATATTAGGTTTAGATTTAGGAGCCTCATCACCCTCACAGTAATCCTTAGATAGATTTTTGTTCTATAGTTTGCTTGTCTTGGCTTTAGTTGGTTTGCTAGTTTCTTTAACGCTGCTGTGCTATGCTCATTAGGTTGAGATTCAGGAGGTTGTTTAAAGACTTATTTGTGTGCAGGGCAGAGGAATAAATGAAAATGTGATACTGTTATTAAAACTGTACAGATCTGTGTGTGGACGCTGTTGCTTATGTTTAAACTAGTCTTCCAGTTGTTCAAATCGCCATTATCACCTAAATCCTTGTTGGTTTATGCGGGTGTTATCTTTTTACACTAGTGTTGCCGCTATATGCAGTTTGGGTGAGCTTTGTAAATACACAAGGCCCACTGTAGAAATGGATCTAATGTGAACATGAAAGATTTTTTTTTTTCAAAATAAAATTGTCAGTAATTTTAAGTATAGGACAGGTTTTAGTACTATAAAAATCGTAAGGAATGGTTAATGAGGCTAATCAAAGAGAGAATGTAATTGATTGCATCATGTTTCTCAGATCTGTACTAACGGCATTCTTATCACAGGGGAAACAGAAGTGCTATGATCAAAGGCAGAACAAAGGAAAAGAAAAATTTGTGGGTGTACTTGGGCCTGAAGAGAGGGGAGAGTGTAGTTCAGTCCAGAGGCAGGTTGGTTTGGGCAGCTGTCCCCACAGCTGACCTTGCTCAGGGAAGAAATGCGTAGGGAGAAAAATGCACGGTAGTAACGGAGGGGACCCCAGGCAGGCAGGGAATGGCTGGTTGCTGCAGCCACAGCGTGGGCACTGCGGGGCTACGTTCAGGAAGTGGTAAAGGAGCAGATTCATTAGATGTGAAGCGGCAAGTGGAAAACAACCACAACAGAATGAGGTTAATCTCCAGGTGAGAAGATGGCTGGCTGACATCCAAAAGCAAGCCAGACATTTGGAGATGAGGTATGAATATGAAATATGGAGTGTGGATTTCAAGAAATGGGGAAATATAACAGTGCAGGGAAATGTCTCTGATTTTAAAAAATAGTACAGGCCTCTTTCTATGTTCTCAAATAGTGTCTGGATTAAATAGTAAAAAATTAATATATTCCTTTTGATGTGACAGTCTTGCAAACTGCCAAAACGAAACTTTCTTGATAGCACATCTCTAAACATTGCCTACTTAATTTTCAGCAAAAATGTGCAGGCAGCGTTAGTATTGGGACAGTCATATCTTCCTTCATGTTTGTTCATCTGTTCTATTCCTTCTTTGTCCCTCTTATCCTGTCGTCCTTTCCTTGCTGCTTTCTCTTTCCCTTCCTCTCTTCTTGTACATCTAACCAAACAAGCTATCGCGGACTTAACCACCAAAGCCATTTAGAAAATTATTTGACTTCTGTTGCACCATCTGGTTACTTGATAGGTGAGCACAGCTGCACACTTCAGAGATTACTGTGCGTTTAAAAATCAGTACTGAGCCTCCAAACGTTGCAGGCTTTCGAAGAGTACTGAATGTTCATTTTGTGGTTTTTGCCTCCTGTTGTGCATGAGAGGAGGGACAGGTGGTGCTGCTGGAACGGGGCTATTCCCTCGGGGTCTGCAGGGCTGACCAAGGTCCTCCCCATGTGGTGGGAAGCTGGGAATAAAGTGACAGCACCCCACATAGGCAGTGCTGAGTACCTGGGGAAATGCTGAAAGACAGGAAAGGAGAAAGGGAGAGCAAAGTTGCCTGGTAATTAAGAAAGCAGTGCTTAAGTGCAAATGTGCAGGTTGAATGAATCTGCAGTGGGCTGCATTAATAAGCTTTGTTTTTATTGGGACCTGCAGCTGAGTCCACAGGAACTTCATCAACCAGTCACCTTAGGATTTAGCCCAGCAGTGCTGTCACTCCAGATTCAGTGAAGTCAAGGTGCTATGTGTACCCCAGGGCTTTTGAGCTTACTTCTGCCCTCTTCTCTTGTACTAAAAAGCCCCTCCTATGAAATCTGTAATTTCAGGGTCTGAAAAGCATGTTTCAGAGAACACAAACCTTGCTGATGTTTTGCAGAGCTGAAGAGGGTTTTATTCTTTACACCACCCTGGCATCATGTTTTCCTGTAGCACCAGTCCAAGAACATATTTGTCACAAGCATAGTGCCAGGATTGGGTTTGGGGTTTTTTTGTGCAAAGTTTTGTATTGGGGTAAAAATAAATGGTAATTCAGATGTTGGCTGAGAATCTAGGTTGATTTGACAGCCAAACTGAGAAGCAAATCAGGAAGGAATTTAAGCAACTGTTAGCTGACAAACACACCTGCCATTTGAATGGCATCTTAACTCCTTAACAAGTTGTATCTTCAGGAGTCATGACATAGCAACGTAGCAGGGCAGGGAGGAAAAAGCTCTGTCAAATATGGACTGACAAGTATTTTGGATCAAGAACACACGTTTGCAGACTGCAGGATGAATTGAATGCAAGTTTGAGTATGGTGTGTTTTGCTCAGTGTTTCAACTCTGGTTGTGCTGTTCAGTTCTGGTTTCTATAGTGGGGGCTGTTTTCTATAGGCAGTGTTTATCTGGAAAATAATTTTTAAAAAATTGACCCATAAAAATATATTTTAATGGAGGCACTGTGCGGTATTGAGGTTGCCAAGTCACTTTTCTGAAAGATCTCTCTTCGTGAGCAATAATTTATTCCCCTTTCATATCCAATTTCCAGTTTGACTCAAAGCACTTATATCAATGCCCATCAGTAGCCCATCCTACCAAAGGCTTGCCACAAAGTGTGCTGTTTAGTAGTGGTGTTAGATTGCTCAGTAGTACCTGTTATTGGAAGTGTTTGCAGGATTGAAGTAGTAATATAAGCCTGTCCCAGACTTCTCCCTTTTCTGGCTCAAAGACTTTTTTTTTTACACTCCATTATGCAAAAAGATTCCTTACTTGCATAAAAGCAGTCACCAATCAAGAAACTTTTATTAAACATGAATGTATCTTAGAAGATTTTCACATTTAATGGATCTGAACTAAAAAAAAAAAAAATGCAGTGAAAATTAGGTCTCAAATGCAAAACACTTGTTATTCCTTCTCCCTCTCTCTGAAGCTCAGGGTATTTTCAGTTTTGCTTCAGGGAAGGTGTTATCATTAAGTGTTAACAACAACAAAAATACCTCTGGTGGATTGTGATGGATTTCTGTCTTTTTTATTAGATAACTTATTATTATTTTTTTTTAAAAAAAAAAGCAAACGTTGAAATAGTACAAAAGTGGGGAAAGGCTTTCTAAAAAGCATCACAAACTCATTTCCACTCTGATATGTACACCAACAGGTTATGTCTACATCTAAACTAGCTTTAGCTATAGCAGTAGTGAGCAGGTGGTTTCTATCAGCTTAAAATTACCTGCTGTACTACTGAAAAGTGTTAAAAAGAGAGTATGTTTCACCCAAGGTTTTTAACTCTGGGACTTTCAAAAGAGCTCAGTACCCACTGACTGTCCTCACTTAATTTAGGGTTAACTCATTTCCTCATTCCTGAACTTTCTGTGCCTGCTTAAGTGTGCTATGGAGGGTTTCACCTGGCGCCCCTCAGCCGTCTAGAAACGGTGACTCTGGGGAGACTCAGAGTACAGTTTTAGGTTACTCTGTGAAAGTACAGCTTGTTGTCTGCATCCTCATCTCCACGCAGTGGAGTCCCTAGCAGAACAGGCATTCTCCAAGCCTTCATGTGCCATGAGGCAAGGTCTCACCTGAAGGGTGAAAGCCCCTATGCCTGGGCTGCAGGGTATCTGTGCATTGCAGGAGAGAGGGATTGCATTCGTGTTCACCCAGGAAAAAAATTGGGTCCACAGCCTGAATACAGTTAGTCTGTCCCTTAAGATATTAGCAAAATAAGCTGTGAAAACATGTCATTTCCTTATCCCTAAGCTAATGCTTTTGTGCACAGAGAGAAGACTTTGACTGATGCACAACAGAGTAGCTGAACAGTCACAAAACCGAGACATGTAAAAGGTGTAGACTTGATACTGGTACATGGTCAGACTGGGCATCCATTTAAGTGAATGAGAGTAATCATTGGGAAACTTAACACAGGCCTGCTGTGGGATGTTGGCTGCAATAGGAAGCTGGTAGACAACTGATGATAAAACTCCACTAGCTAAGTTCTCCTGCGTTACCATATTTGCTGGAAGGGTCTGTCTGTCATGAATGGGATACCTGTAGATTTTCTTTGTAGATGTTGTTCCACAACAAAATGCAACTCCTATCTAAAGTTTTAGGAAAACGTTGTACTTTCTCTACAATGTCCTTTTCCGTATTACTTGGGAACTAAGATAAAACTTCCATATTTCAGCCTTAAGAGAATTTTATCATACCTTTATGCCAATGTGGAGAGCAAGCACATTCATGTGTTAACATAAATTGAGCCCAAACAGATGGCTGGATAACTTTTATATAACATGTGATGTTATAAGAATTAAAGAACTCAGCCTTAAAGCATTTATAATTTAGTAAACAATGAAGAAGCTGGGTCTGGTACACACAAGATAGTGCTGATACAGGATTAAAATTAAACAATGGTTAACAAAGGCCAGCAAGCACCTCCAGGTGAGAATTTAAGTTTTAGTGGGGCTACCTATTTCAAATTACAGGGAAAATTGGTAAATTCTTAATATCTTTGTGTACTAAAAAATAAGAAAAGAGAGGACTAGGGGTTCAGATATGGACATAAGTCAACACTGATGTATCTGATATAAAATGTTTTTGTAGCTGTATTAGAAAGACTGACAAATTAAGATTTACAATTAATATCTCATATTTTCCAGAAGACTGTTATCAGTTGTAGAATATCAAATCCAGTTACTGTTTGTGTTATATAAACCTGAGCTATAGTAAAGAGCATAATAATTTCAAAACTATGGGTTGTTTACACACCCACACATCCAGGATTAGAATTGTTGGTTAGTCCACAAAATCTGCAGTAGCAAATTTCACCAGAGACATGAGAAAGTGCCTATACTCCCATCTGTGATCTGACTGATCCTTTGGTCTCTGACAAGCGTAGGAGTGATAGAGCTCTTCCTCACCCACCTCTAAAGAAAGGGCAGTGGTTGATTTGTATGGGATAAATCAGGGAAATGCTCCTCCATCGACATGAGTGTTTCTGTGACTCAGATACTCATACCAAGAGGTATTTTACGCTATCGGTAATCTTATGGAAATATAGTGGACTATGCAGTTTATCTGTGTACACGTAGCAGGAAGAAATGTGCAAAAATACAGTGTCAATCAGCTTTGCACCTTGGCTCCATTTATTCTCTTTGCCTTTTTTAAATGTTTTGAGTTGTTTTAATACGTAACCTTATCTTGAACTGAATTGTGTGGGAGTTCAGTCAGAATAAAAGAATTCAGATCAGAGCCACGCATTAAACACTGATTACACCCATCTTTATAGGCTTTATGCCTATTACAAATTGTGATGAACTTGATATCAAATCACTGTAGTAGCTATCCTGTAAAGATCTGATTCTGCTTATGCCAATTTTATTCGCAGCAGGATGAGGTTCTGTGGGTTAAATAATCCAGTTCGCTGTGCTAGTACAATATTTAATACTATGTGTACTCTCTGTACTGGCTCTGCATGGGACTGGATTTAAGTTTTATCTGGTTGCATAGCTTTCTGCAGATCACACCTGTGCTTGTAGATGTAGTAGCGTGTATATACATATTCTGATATAAGAGGAGTTTTCACTTGGAGGATGTCAGAAGCCGTGCTGTGAAATCTTGAGCAGTTATAAGCTGGGGTTTCGCCTTGCTCTGAGGGAGTTTGCCTGGCTACACCATCAGTAAATGTGTCCTAGCCTCATAAAATTTCTGGCTGACCTTCCCTGGTTGACCTACCCATGGCCTGCATAAATCAATACTTCTAATTTGCTGATACTGTGAGTTTTTGGCTAATTATAACTGTTTCAGCAAATTTGAGTAAACATGCACAGCTACTGCATCCAGCTGGGGGGAAATGCCTGACACTGACTTGTGCTGTTTTGCAAGGGTGCATGCAGGCTCACTTGTTCAAGCCTTTTGCTAACTCCTCTTGCAACGAACGCCTACGCACAAATACAGAGGGCTTAATAGATCAGTCTGGGGCCGTCTGTCACTGTTTTTAATCTTGCTAATTTTTCCTTGCCTGTTTGTACCAATCAGTTGATGATACTTGGAACGTGCATGCAGTTTGATTGCTCCATTTTCTTTTTGTGCACATCACCACCTTGTTTTTGTGTCTCACTTCTCTTGAGGCCTGGCTGAAGGTGTACAATGTACTTATGTGGGTCCAGCCTATACTAGCCTAAAAGACAGTCCTTCCCTGCTTTTGATTCCCGCACCACCACCCCTCCCTCCGAATAAGTGCAAACTGTTTATGTTTATTTGTTTAATTAAAAACAAACAACAAAAAACCCCAGCATTGTCATAAGATTCAGGAAAGGACAGTGCACCAGTCTCCTTTTTTCATATTTTGGAAAAAGGATAAAGTTGGGGGGAGTTGATTTTACAAAAGAAAAATACCTAACATGGGTTTATTAAAAATGAGAGCAAATGGTTTCCCCTCCTTTCCCTGTGAGTGTTTCTCAGTGCATTCCTCAATCACATATACAGCCCATGCAGTCCCCATTCCCATCCCTCCCTCTTCCTCTGTCTTCACTATTTCATGGTGATTTCCTTGATCCCTCATATCTGCGCAGAATTTCCCTTGTTGCGGCTTGTGACTGTTGTTCTGTCCCTTTCTCTGTGAGCCGGTGAATAGGACTTGGCTTGGTCTTTTCTGTAATGGCTAGTTAGGTATTTGGAAACAGAAAACAGGTTTCTTTCCCTTAGCTCTGCCTTTTCCTGGCTGAACAAGCCCACCTCCCTTCTTATGCCCAATGCTCCAGTCCTCTTGAGCATCTCAGCAGTCCTCTGCTGGCCTCTCTCTAGTCTTCCCACATCTTCCCATGAACTCCAAGCAGTGAAGGAGAATCATTGCCCTTGACACATGTCTACTCTGCAGTTCTTTTGTCCCTGCAAGGGAGCACTTGGCTCTCAGGGTGCAGGTCCTCAGTGGTGGAGATAAGCAGCAGTTTTCTTTGGTTGGAAGAACTGAGACCTATGGAGGGATGAACAGGGAGAAGGAAAAAAGCTACTGGGTCCCTCAATAACTCTGCCATTTACAGTTTTAGGGCTGACTTCCTGAGACAGGTCCCTGAAATGCCCAAGTGAAATTGAAGGGCTGTTCTGCCCCTTTGCCAGCCTTTGGCTCACATATGCGAGCTCTGTGGAATCAATGGAAATGGATTTGGTTTAGCTGGGAGTTTTTGTGGGGTTTGGTTTTTTTTGCTTGTTTTGTTTTTGTGATGTGTTGGTTTTTTTTAAAAAAAGGTGTTGAATGTTCTCCACATCATGCTTTGCTTAATCATGGCCTGAGTTGCTCCTTCTTCATTATATTGCCTCATGAACAGTTCTGTTTAGCAGCAAAGCAATGGCAATGCCTCTGTGGAAGTCAAGATTGAGACCCAGATTCCCTTATTAGTCAACCTGCAGGTCAGATTCTGAAGTGGAGGGACCATATGGAATGGATCAATAAATACAGGAACCCTACTTTGCACACTGACTCTGAAAACTTACTAATTACTCTGACATATTTAGCTTCAACCTATCTACGTAATGCACTCTGAGTGCCATTCTGTCACTGTAAAATGATTTTGTATACAGCAGCAGCCAAAATATTGTAATTATTAAATTGCAGCACCTATCAACTTTCTGGTGTCTGTGCTCTGCTGTTAGCTTGCTCTTATAATGTTTCTGGAGAGTCCAATAACAATAACATCCTTGCACATATGATATACTGTTTTCCATAGTGGGGGGAAAGGCTCTCCCCAGACACCTTCCTTTTTTCCATGCAGACACACTTCATGTAGACAGCTGGAGGTTTTGTACATTTTATTTGACACTCAGTGGATGCATGTAACTGTGTGGGAGTAGTTTCAGGCTAGACATTTTTCCACACGTGCTGTATGGTTGATTGGTAAGCATAAGCTGTATCGAAGTATTCAATGCAGGAGCACGTACCTTCCTACCTGGGAGGATTAAGTGTTTCTTTACATCTTGCCCTTGTCTGCTGTGATGTCAGGTTTATACTATGGAAACGTCTGTGTATGGTACATATCACAATTACTAATTTCAAGATAACACAGTATAAGCTGATGTGGAAATACAGGGATATATTCTCAGGTGCTGTAAGCTCTAGACAGCCTGCTGGCTTCACTGGCTTTATGTTGGTTATCTTCTGCCAGGTGAAAACCTGGCTGACTGCTGGTGTCTCTATCTATGTTAAATGTAATGTTCTTGCTGTGGCATCTTCTGTGCTCTGGGAGACGCCCACCTACATGTGGACCTTTGTGGAAAACTTATTTAAGCATCACACATGCAAACATAGCAAGTATCATTATATATATGATAGATCTTACCTGTTTTTTGGGGATTATGCTGTCCTGAGAGGTAGACAAAGATGTTCAGTTGAGGAAAGAGCTGTCTGATTCCAAAAGCACTGGGCAAAAAAAGGGGAAATGCAAAAAGTAGATGTCAAAAGCAGATTTTCTTTAAATTGTTGTTTCAGTGTGATTCCAGCCTTGAGGAGCTGTTACAGTCCCTGCCCAGCCTCCCCCCGTGCCTGCCCATGGGCCTGGAACCTCATTTCAGCCACCCAGCTTGGTCCCTCCATGGTGTGGCCTTGCTTGCCCACCTCTGAGACCAGCAAACTCCCTTGCAAGTGGGAGTGCTGCCTGAGCAGAAACAGAGTAAAATCTGAGTAAAGGTTTTGAAAATGTTTTTATCCATAATGAGTAGCTACCTCTACTTGCATTATTTTTGTCTTACCTGTGTGGGCTCTGAGCCGGCTCTTCATTTAGTTCTTCGTTGCTGAGGGACTTAGAGTATTTAAATTAAGGCAGTACTTGATACATGGCTGACGGTATCTTACAGTGTGGCAGTGAGTGTTACCAGAAACTGTCACAGTGGGTACAGAGGCTTGTAGTTGCAATGGATCTATGGATACATCTGTAGCCTCTTACAGAGAAATCTCTGGAAGGTGCTGATCCTAGGAAGGGCGTTAGACCATTGTCAAGGGTGAACCTGAGGCAGCAAAAATTCTCATTGCTCTGGTTTCTTATATGGGCCTGAGCACAGCCTTAGTAGATGTGCTTTGCTTCATCTCTGCTTAAGAATAATAAACTGAAGTACTAAAGAATAATGAATAATTTATCTGTGCCACGTCTAATTAATTTAAAGCTAAGCACAAACTAAAGGGTTTGGCTGAAGCAAGACCTTGTGGCTCGCAAGACCTTGTGACTCACAGAACTTTGTGTCTTTCAGAGGATCTCAGTATCTGAGCATGTCTACATGCCAAGGGCAGTAGAAGGCTTGTACTTTCCTTTCCACCATTCCGTTTTTCCAGAAAGTAACACTTAATGTTTGACAGCCCTTGATAGATTATCTTTTTAAACGACGTGTATGTTTAGATTTTTAATATATTCATGCTTTCGCAGCTTATTTTGCTGTTATATCCCCTGTCCCCCTCAACAAAAGGTACAGGATAGACCCCATATGGTCTTTACCTACTAATCTACTAATTTTTTACTAACCAATTTTCTAGACAGTATGTATTTTGCAGGTTTTGGTCTGTGTTTAATATACGGTTAACATAGTGAATGCCAAAATGCAGACCAACTGTAAATCCACTGGTAAAGCTCTGTTCTGCTGCACGCTAGAGATCTAGAGACCTGCGTTAAGTAGTCTGTAGCATCCTTTCACCTTTAGGGTATTTACAAATAAAAATGTCTATGTGTCAGCTCTGTTCCAAAGATTTGTGACCTACTGGTGTATTTTGCAATATTAAGTGCATGCAATATATATTTTTGTCGCTTCAATCAAAGCATAGAACAGAATACAGCATTTATTTTCTTTTTCCCAGATGGGATATATATATCTTCTATTTTTTTCTACACCCCTAAAGTACATGGGAATGGGAAAGAGTGGGAACAAGACCCTTAAGGTTAGGGAAGCTCAGAAAGCAATTTTTCAAATGTCTTTTATCTCTTCAGTTGAGTAATGCCATCAATCCTTCTCTGAAGTTTCATATGAAAAGCTCAGGTTGACTCCAATGACGGTCAAAAAATACCTCTGATATTGTGTGCTTGCATGCATTTTTCATTAGAGGCCGTTGTTTTTCTCTATGGACAGAACAAAAGAGGCAACAGAAAACTGTTAACCTTAAACAGCCCAAATGATAAAAAGTTGTGTCAGCAGTTCTGCCCTTACAGTGGGAAGATGTCAGGAAATCTTTAGATCTTGCCAACTTTAAAAATACTTCCATATTTATCACTTTTATATTTATTTTTTTAAATTTATTTTTGTAGTGTTCTGTAGGTCATCTTTTACAATGTGGGGAACTTTTCTGTGTTGTTTTTAATTGCATTTTCAAATCACAGCACATCAGCAAAGTAATTTTAATACTCTACAAGTGATTCCTCTGATATAAATTGTGGGGAACACAAATACAATTATTAGGGGTGGTAGAAATTTTTGTATTTAAACTCTTTTTAAAGTTGAGAATGAAATGAAGTTTCAACTGGAAGAAGTGTCCCTTAGTGTATAAAATATTGAGTATACTTTGTTTGTCAATTACTTTCATGCTGTCCTGAAATTATTTTAATTCACAGCAAAAACAACAAAACGAATTTTACGTGTTGCCATTCTGTGAGTCCCTTATTTAAAAAAAAAAAAGTCTCCAGCATAAAGTCAGAGCATCTAATTTTTTTAACTTCTAAGAATTAAACAAAATATTTTGGCAGCCTAAATAAAAACCAGAATAAAATCTCTTTTCAAAATTAACAAAAATATTCTTTTCCCCTGTTAAGTCAGAAAGTTTTGGGGAAAAGCTGCTGATTTTTCCAAATAAGACACTCTTAGGTAAGTGGCAGAAGCTCAACAAGTTACTACTTCAAAAATTAAGTAGCTCTCCCTTCATTACTATCTTATGTGATACCATGAAACAAGGTCTGTCATTCTGCTCCTGTTGATAATTTTTCGTACTTTTTTAAAACAAAATTTCCATGTTTCTTTTGAGATTTTGTTAGGTCTTTGTTTTTTACTGTTGTGTGACACTTCCAATGAAATGTTGGAGTGCTTGGCTCAGGAGGTTGTTTTCGGTAGTGTTCAGACAGGAGACTTGCTCATCACAGCTGCCTTATAGAGGAATCCACCTACAAGCTCAAGGGACGTTCATAAAAGGTGTAGATATGATGAGGGAGGTTCAAGCAGAAAAAAAGATTAACCAAATACTGAGCTGCAACACTGTGAGTCAAACAAATGTCTTAACCTATGCTGTGCTGGATGGCATATAGCTTAGATAAGGTATCAGGCAAATTCACATGCTTCTTCTAGAGCGCTTTTGCCATGAATGCTCAGAAAGATACTTTAAATTACTTCAGTTTGAATTGTGGAGGGGAATGGAGCCTGAATAGTCACTCCACTATCCCTGAAATCTGCCTGTGTATACAAGTATTGAAAATATTGCTAAACAGCTAACAAGTAAGTTGGATTTGTGTAAATACAGCTTGATGAGAGAAAAAACACGTTTCCATCCTGTACGTATGAAAAGGAGTCCTAAAAGGATAGATGAAAGTGTGATGGTTACTGAATTGGTAGAGAAGACATCCAGGAGTTTTAGAGGGAGGAGGGTAAATCCAGGGATGCAGAAAATCCTAGGTTTATTGGAGAGAGTGCGCAGAATCAGGAAGGACATCTATATAAAGAGAAGATTGTTTGGTGCAAACATTAGCACTTCTGATAGTGAGTGTTAAGAAACAGGTAAAGAAGAAAGACTCTGTCTAATGTATCCAACATCATGCTTACTTGGTCCTGCAACTATTGCTGCTTGATGGCACAGACAATGTGTTTCATGGACTTCATACTGGTGCAGGTTTCCCAAGGCAGAATGGAGGATGGGATTATAGTCCAAAGTAATGTGGCAAACAGAACCAACAAGCTGAAATTTGGTAAAAATTAACTAAAGTAAACAGTACAAGGCCAGGGCATGATGAGAGCCAGTGAAGAAATGTTTATCAAATGCAGAAGGTAAATTACTCAAGTGAGAGATGTTAAGATTTCAGCTGATGTCCTTTGTATAGCTTTGGGCAACCATTCCTCAAAAAATACTTCAAAGGTGTACACAGAGGTTCAGGGAGAAAAATTACATGTAATAAGAGGCTGAGGAAACTGAGTTTTCTAAGTCTGGAACAGAAAACATTAAGTGCAGATATGATGTCTTCTCATGTGTGAAGCTACTTGCTTTTGCTTACCCCTAAAGATAGTGATGATTAACTGTGTCAACTGGCTGTAGGACAAGGTGCAAACAGCTTAATTTGAAGAAATAATTGTTTGGGCTGCGCATTAGGAACAACGTTGTCTTTAATGATAATGAAGCACTGAAATTGGCCAGCGAGTCATGGAATCTCTTAGGCTGTTTTTTACTGTGTTTTATAAGAACAGGTCTGACGTGTCAGAGTTGTTGTGGATGTGTGTACTCTGTTGCAGTGAAGGAGTATGAATAATCAATGTCTGGAGGTACAATTCTGAGGTATAAATTAATCTTTATCTAACTGATGGGAGAAGTCAAAAGGCAGTAAGGGTAAGCCTTTTCACAGCTTTATGCTATTCAATGTAGAGGACCAGACCTTTCTTAAGGCCTGTCAAGGTGGTTGTGTACAGGAAGGTAGATCAGATCCTTTTTCAAAGTGAGTCTCACTAAAGGCTCAAACACACTACATAGTATTAAGGATAAAAAACATCTTAGCAGTAAAATCTGATACTTCATACTTGACAAAGGTAAGCAAATGAGGCTAGTGCGCAGCACGTGCATGAGGGATGGTAGATATCCTTGGGCACTGTGCCTCAACTCAGAACAAGGTTTGGGAAGTGGGTTAGGAGCTTGGAATTCTACATATGATTGTATGTTTTTATTTAGGAGAATAATTTTTAGTTATTTTTCTTGCTGTCTTAGATCAACCGATCTTGTTCTTTACTTGAAAAATCACTGTTGTTTCCTGTTAGGAAAGAAATTCTGGGGCCAAATCATACTTTAGGACAAATGTGCTTTGGCAGCCTGCTATTTTATTTTCTTCAAAGCAGCATACCTGCAAACTCTTGAGTCACCTAGATGACATGAAACGGAAGTGAGCTATGTATTCCTGGCTATGATGTATGAAAATTTTGTTATAACATAGACAATTTTCCTTGGGAAGGGAAAATTGAAGATACAGCATTTGGCAAAGCAGGGAGAAAAGCAAAACAGTATCAATAGGGTAAAACTAACCACTTAGGGGCTTTCAGGCACAGAAGCATTCCATCGTAATCGCACAGATGGTAGCTTTGCACCACTGGCTCCTCAGCTCTGCATGTACATCAGATGTTTTTATATATATGTTTCTCTATACATTTATATATAGACAGAAGACAAAAATCAAATTATCTATTCATTATTGCCTAATAGTGTAAGACGTAGTAATAACAAAGCCTGAAGGAAGTGTACATTCCTCATGCAGGTAGGATCAAAGCTGTGTAGTGAGCTTCTAATGCGTGTGGGAGCTTAACATTATCATGGTGAAGTTATTGGACATCTGGGGTCTCATGATCATCAGAAATACTGAAAACTGGTTTCTAATGGGTTTGCATCTCTTGTTCCAGTTGATTTGTCTGTGTTGTGATTGAAAGATGGATTATGTCAAAGTTCAGCCTCCAAAAAAACCTTCTGTTGCACCTCCCAGGACTCCAGAGAGTCTAGACATGGAAAATACCTTGACTGAGAAAAGAATTACTCTGTTGTTTGAAGTAAAATTCACAATTAGGGCATTGATAGAGCTGGGCCTGTTTAGCCTGGAGAAGAGAAGACTGAGAGGGGATCTTACCAATGTCTACAAATATCTTAAGGGCAAGTGGGTGCCAGGGGGCCGGGGCCAGGCTCTTCTCAGTGGTGCCCAGTGACAGCACAGGGGGCAACGGGCACAAACTGCAACACAGGCAGTTCCATCCAAATGTGAGGAAAAACATTACTTGAGGGTGACTGAGCCCTGGCACAGGCTGCCCAGAGAGGCCATGGGGTCTCCTTCTTTGAAGACAGTCAAAACCCACCTGGATGTGAATCTGTGCAGCCTGCTCTGGGAGAACCTGCCTTAGCAGGGGGTTGGGCTTGATGATCTCCAGAGGTCTCTTCCAGCCCTGACCATTCTGTGGTCTGTGATAACAATGCTTTTTTTTTATGTGAGGGTCGAGTCTCTGCTGTCCGTTTCTAAGAAGCACACTTCCACATGTTCTTTACTCCATTAGGAATACTGTAAAGTTTGTCTTCTGTCATGTGGAAGAATCATAATCTGATTATGAGTTTGGAAATACTTTTTTTGATTGGTGATTGTGCTTTCTCAGAAGCTTTCTCATTTTGTTCTAGAAGCAATTTTTAAACTAGAGTAGAAATTACGGATCTACCTTCCCTAAAGTTTGGCACTTTTAATGTACATTTCTTATGGGCTAATTGGGATGGCTGAAGGGAGCTTGGTGTCTGTTCAACTCATGGGAACCCTTTTCTAGGTTTTAATTTATTTAAGAGCATATATGTAAAATTCAATCATTGCACAACATTAAAATTTTGGTCTCTAAGTTGTGGCTTCACTTTGAAGGGTCTGTGAATTCAATAACATGGTTTTAAACGGAAAGGAATTAAATCTTGCCAATAAAAGACCAAAGAAAGATTGGAGTTCATCCCAAGATATGACTAGTTGTGTGCATTTGATGTATTTAAAAGGCAAAATAGAGCAACTCCCATGTTAATGGAAGTGGGATTGCTGTATCTTCTGAAGCTTTGGGCTTTTCTTTCCCTAAACTGTTGTCATGGTTTGCTGGTGAAGGTCAGTGCTAGAACATGACAAGTTGCAAAAGCCAGACTATAAATATTTCTTGCGTGGTCTTGAATCTAAATGCTGGCATGAACTTGTTTATGAATGAGATGAAATTTTGCTGCTTTTAGGTAAAATGAGCCATTGGAATCGTTGTCATTAATGCCTGCAGGGAAACCTTATTAATAATTTTTTAAGTTCTTTGACTTTTGCTGTACTGATGGTCTTTACTTCCTTGGCTGGAATGCTCTTTCCTGCTAGACTGGATTTGTGAGCATCTGCAGGGAGACAGTACCTTCCCCTGCTCCTGTGGAGGGGAGAAGGATAAAACAATAATGTCAAATACCCTGTCATTTAGGATATATCTGTCATTTAGAGACTGACTGTAATAACCTATTTCTCCCTAAATTCTGCTCTAGCAATATTAAAATGCCTCACCACTTGTTGCCACGTGAAGTGAGAGAACATGTCACAGAAGTTGATCTGTGTGATGTGGCATAATAATGATGTCAAGATTTGGCTTTTGGGACCTCTTCAGGGGGCCACTGGAAGGATCCAAATGGAAATTTCCAACCTTAAGACGCAGTTTGCTAGAAGTGCTTATCTTCAGTGACAAACCAGCCGGAGTAGTTTGCAGGTGGCATACACTGTGTTTTCTTTTCACAGAGCTGTGTGGCACTGCTAATCACAGGCTGTTCGTAGTATCTGGACTGAGTGAGATTCTAGCTTACAGATCAGTTACAAGGAAAAAAGGAATTCTTCAAGCCTGGTATCATCTTGCCCTGCTCTGACAGTCTTTTGGAGTCTGCAGAAGGCACCGGGCTTGGTGGTATATCTGTGAGCTACTCCCAGGATAGGACTCTACCTCAGAGGCACAATACAGCCCTTAATTATTTATTTCAAGCATGAATTATTTCTTGAGTTGAACACTTTTGTCTTCTGCCAAGGTTGGAATGACTTAATGTGTTGATTGCTCACAGTTTTGCTCTCAAGCCTTGATTGTGATGTCTGAATCCAGGGAACATATTTTACTTTTGATGAATGTGTAACTCCTAGGGAGCGGTGTGTAGGCATCAGGAACAGGATGCACCTAAATGCTTATGATATAGACACAGCCAGCTGAGACAGAGGTTTATTGAGCAGATACTCCCTTTGTTGTAAAGACCATGAAACAAGCTGAGGAAAACTGTGTGATGGGTTACTAATACGTGCCTGTAACGGGTCTGGCATTGCTGACGTACCTGTGCCACTTCAGTAAACGTCACTGCAGTGACGTGGTTACAGGGAGCCAGCCCAGCCAGGGGATGACCCCACGCTGAAAGTTGCTAAATGGCTGTGATCTTCACTAGCAAAAGTGCTCCAAACATTAAACTAACATGTTTTCCCAGTACAAGCTTGCTGAAGGACTAGGCATGATCACTTGCTGAACCCAGTATGGTCTTGCTAACTCAGGACCCCCGCAAATGAGGTTCACTTCTAACATTCCTGTTGACCCCCTCCCGAATGGGAAAAGAGATTAAATAAAAATGCCACGATAGAAGTCAGGTGGAAATAATAAACATAACTGGAACAATTATGAGTTGAGCAATGGTTTGAGTAGAACATGTGAGTCTTATGTCACTGTGGGGTGAAACTCAATCGGAAGTGTTAATTTACTCCGTAGATTACTTGCCACTTTCTCCCCCTGCCTCTTTTTAACATCAAAGGGAAGTGCGTCAAACTTAAAGAGTTCATCTGAATAAAATCTTTACTCTTGTAATCTTTAAAAAAAAAAAAAAGGAGAATATGTATTCCTCTTTTCAAATGTACAGGTCTTTATTGATTTGAGTTTTTGTTTATTGATCTCAGTTTTCATGCTGTTTTTAACCAAAAATATTCAGATTTCAGTAAAAAATAAGGAGAAATAACAGTTTATTGGTGGTATGCGTATTAAGGTACAGATAGGCACTCTTGTGTCAGCACTGCCTGGGGTATTATGGTTGTCTTGTACCTGAAACACTAAGACTATAGCTGGTGGAGATAAATAGAAGAAGGGAGTGTCACCTTCTATGCTCTCCTTGTGTCATGTGCTCTCTCCACCTGGCATCACGAAGTTCAAGTATCTGGCACATTGCCATTAGTACTTTTCCAGGAGCTTAAAAACAGTCAAGGTTTTGCATGTGCCAAAATCTCTAGTAGGTTTATGACTGGAAATACAGTTTTGAATCTGTATTCAGATGGTTTCATGGCAGGCTTTGTTCAATACCCTTGCACTTACTGGTTTCCACAAGAAAAGGTGGTCCAAGGTGGTCCTTGGTGACACGTGTGTGCCAAACAGTGGAGTCCAAGCGTGGTGTTTTGGGAGTGCCTTCCTAATGGCTGTTTGAGATTGGATTTCAGTTTGTGTTAACAGCCTTAAGAAAAACTTTATTTAGTGAGTTTTAATCTAAAGCAGTGGGTGCAGCTCACGGTTTCTTTAGAGGAAGCACCTGCACTGGGAGAGCAGATGAACTGAGGCCTTTGGGCAGATGTGCTCTGTGCTGCGCAGCACTGCGCGATGCTGTCTGGCTCCCTGAGCAAGTGTCCAGGCACCTGCAGCAGGGATGAGACTCTGTGCTTCTGGTCTCTAGGTTTGCAGAAGCACTTCCATACAGCTCTGCACTGTGCTTGGCAAATGCACTCTTTATGTATGTAGAGGAAACACACTGTTAGGTAAAGAAAATTCAAACTGAAATTCATCTTTTTGAGCAATTCTTACAATTCATGGCTGAACAGGTAGAGTGGAGTTACGTGGCTACTGGTATGTTCTAGTGAGAATAATCCTTCATGGCTGAGAAAATGCTTAAATTTTTACAGTATTGACTCCCATCCTCTATACATTCCCAAAGAGTGAAACTGTCACCTGGAAGTTTATAAATTTGAGTCATGGGTCTGACTGTCCTCCTTATCCTCTTTTCCATCCTGCCTCAAAGCTTTGGACTCTGGTGTGCCGCCCTGTAAGACACTTCTCTCACTTTGCTGATACCTGTTGAATAGCTTTTTTGATAAATTTTGGCTTACTTTGGAGGAAGAAAGTACACCAAGGATCCATACATGCATTTCTCAGAAAAGACTGATTGCTTGTACCCTAAATGTAATTTTATTTAAAATGTTTATAAAACTACAGTATATGAAAGGCTAATACATAGATGCACTCTTTGCATTACCAACAAACCGT